>NC_040031.1:14631321-14922654 GCF_000972845.2 Larimichthys crocea | reverse complement strand
TCACCAGGGACCGTCCACCATCCACGGACTGGCATCTCTACCGAGTTGCCCCTTTCTTCCTCGTCATGCCCCACCCTTTTTCTTAAACTGGTTCCCTCAATGCGGAGGAGCAGCGTTTCTACTCTGAGCTCCTCGCGGATGGCCGAGCTTCTCACCTATCTCTAAGGGAGAGCCCAGCCACCCTGCAAAGAGAAGCTCATTTGGCTGCTTGTATCGCATCTCATTCTTTCGGTCACTACCCTAAGCTCGTGACCATAGGTTGAGGGTAGGAACGTAGATCGACTGGTAAATGAGAGCTTCGCCTTTCGGCTCAGCTCCTTCTTCACCATGACGATCGGTGCAGAGTCCACATCCTGCAAGCCGCACCGATCCGCCGGTCGATCTCCCGTTCCATCCTTCCCTCACTCGTGAACAAGACCCCGAGATACTTGAACTCCTCCACTTGAGCCATCCTCCCCCACCATCGGAGCCAACTCACCACCAGGTGGTGATCAGTTGACAGCTCCTCCCCTCTCTTCACCCGAGTGTCCAAAACATGTGGCCGCAAGTCCGACAACACAACCACAAAGTCGATCATCGAACTGCGACCGAGGGTGTCCTGGTGCCATGTGCACATATGGACACCCTTATGCTTGAACATGGTGTTCATTATGGACAATCCATGGCGAGCACAGAAGTCCAATAACAGAACACCACTCGGGTTCAGATCAGGGGGGCCGTTCCTCCCAATCACGCCCCTCCAGGTCTCACTGTCGCTGCCCACGTGAGCATTGAAATCCCCCAGGAGGACGAGGGAGTCCCCAGAGGGAGCGCTCTCCAGCACCCCCTCTAAAGACTCCAAAAAGGGTGGGTACTCTGAACTGCCATTCGGTGCATAGGCACAGACGACAGTCAGGACCCGTCCCCCCACCCGAAGGCGAAGGGAGGCCACCCTCTCATCCACCGGGGTGAACCCCAACGTACAGGCGCCGAGCCGGGGGGAAACAAGCATTCCCACCCCCGCTCTGCGCCTCTTGCCGGGTGCAACACCTGGGTGGTAGAGCATCCAACCCCTCTCAAGGAAACTGGAGCCCACACTGTGCGTCGAGGTGAGGCCGACTATATCTAGCCCGAATCTCTCAACCTCGCCGCACCAGCTCAGGCTCCTTCCTCACCAGAGTGGTGACATTCCACGTCCCCAGAGCCAGCTTCTGCAACCGGGGGTCAGACCGCCATGGTCCCCGCCTCCGACTGCCGCCCATCTCTCTTTGCACCTATCCCCCCGAGACCCCTCCCATGGGTGGTGGGTCCATGAGAAGTGTACTGTGTGCGTGTACAGTAAATATCTGTGCTTCTCGGAATATACAAACAGTATACTGAGCAGTAGACATCTTTACTGAAGACATACTGTCTGTGTGTCTGCAGTAAATATGTCTACTGCTCAGTATACTGTGTGTGTGTGTGCACGCAGTAAATATCTGTACTGATCGGAATATAAAAACAGTATACTGAGCAGTAGACATCTTTACTGAAGACATACTGTCTGTGTGTCTGCAGTAAATATTTCTACTGCTCAGTATACTGTGTGTGTGTACAGTAAATATGTGTACTGCTCGGGATATGCAAACAGTATACTGAACAGTAGACATCTTTACTGCAGACATACTGTCTGTGTGTCTGCAGTAAATATGTCTACTGCTCAGTATACTGTGTGTGTGTACAGTAAATATCTGTACTGCTCGGGATATACAAACAGTATACTGAACAGTAGACATCTTTACTGCAGACATACTGTCTGTGTGTCTGCAGTAAATATGTCTACTGCTCAGTATACTGTGTGTGTGTGTGTGTGTACAGTAAATATCTGTACTGCTCGGGATATACAAACAGTATACTGAACAGTAGACATCTTTACTGCAGACATACTTTCTCTGTGTCTGCAGTAAATATGTCTACTGCTCAGTATACTGTGTGTGTGTGTGTGTGTGTGTGTGTGTGTGTGTGCGCACAGTAAATATCTGTACTGATCGGAATATACAAACAGTATACTACACAGTAGACATCTTTACTGCAGACATACTGTCTGTGTGTCATACTGGATCCAAATTTGAACTTTAAGAAACATGTTTTAAAAACCATAAAGTACAACTAGCAAATTTTAGACAGAAACTGTCTCTCTTTGGACGCAGCCAAGACATTTATGCATGCTATGATTCTTTCCCATACTAAGCTTTGAGAATTTTAGATTATTCTCAAATTTAAAATATCCTCTGTATCAGATTGTACCATACCATTTTGTCGCTCTGCATTTGGGCAATCAGCCTTCTCTGTGAAAGCCACAACTCAGTGGAATGACCTACCTGATGATGTAAAGAGCTGCTCCTCCATCAGTACATTTAAAACCAAATTAAAAAGTCTGCTAAAGGATACTCAGCTCTGTAGCCACTGACATTGTGGGTGTATGTTATGTGCTATTGTGTGTAACTTTGTATTATCAGACCCTCCAGAAATTCGCGATGTTGCAATTTGCAACTTCAACGCAACTTCAAATGACCCCCGTGAATTCAGGGCGGTGTTGCAATTTTAACCGCGATTTTCGGGCGGCCGCACGGTGCGGGAGGCATAGACATATATACATAGACGCCGCATTGAGCGCTGAATCGTACGTCGACTAACGTGTACATACATACACATACACACACCACACACACACACATTATATATATATATATGTGTGTGTGTGTGTGTGTGTGTGTGTGGGTATGTATGTATGTATGTATATATGTTCACGTGTATTATTATAGACACAGATTAAATGTTAAATATACATATTTCAATATTTATCATCACAGTAACAGTGTTACACACATTAGTAGCTGTAAACACTCAGCATTAGAAAAATACATAAGTTGGTTTGGTGCTTACATAAGGAGTAAACATTTATAATCATCAAATCATCAAATCATCAAAAGTTACATACGTTGTTTCTGGTGCCTGTTTGTTTCCCAGATATATTAGTGTGTGTGTGAATGGGTGTATAAGAGACATTACCTTAAAGCACTTTGTAGAAAGGCGCTTTATGAAGTTCAGTCCATTTCGTTGTATTAGTTTACGGGCAGATCTGCAATTTCCAATATGGCGGACCCGTTGACGTATCGCGACCAACGACCAACCCGTTCAATGCGGCGTCTATGTATATATGTCTATGTATATATGTCTATGTATATATGTCTATGTATATATGTCTATGGCGGGAGGATCCCCTCGTGGGACCTCTCCCCGGCGCTGGCTGGCCCCCGCCGGGCACATTTCCTCCGTGGCATTTTAGGCCGCAACTATTTCAAAAAAGGCCCGCGAAATCCTGGTAGGACTGTATTTTGTGTCCTGTATGTTTTTAGCTTTGTACTGTTTGTTATTGTGCTGTAATATGTTTTAACTGTGTCTGCAGAAGGGACTGCAGATGAAAAGTAGCTGGAAGCTAACTCTGGTGCAGTACATCAAATGTAATCGT
The DNA here is from genome assembly GCF_000972845.2 of Larimichthys crocea. Taxonomy (NCBI): domain Eukaryota; kingdom Metazoa; phylum Chordata; class Actinopteri; family Sciaenidae; genus Larimichthys; species Larimichthys crocea. The sequence goes on along the minus strand of NC_040031.1, from coordinate 14,919,164 downwards.
TTATGTTTAATACTGTACATGGTCCCATTAAATAAATCAACCGAAATTCAAATGGATACATTTTAAACTAACGTTCCATCTCCATGGTGACAGAGAAATCTGAGATTCGTAGCTTTGATTCGAAATATGGAATGGTCGCCATCTTTTTCCATAACATTTCATCGATAACTTTGCAAAAAAATGATTTCCTCCGATAAAATGATATGTATTTTTAAGTTACTACACAATCGTTGACACATTTTTCACAAGTCCCGGCATATTCAGTCAATTTTTACCATCTAATAATCGTTTTACACCGAGACGTCGAGTGTCACCAAAAACTGTGTTTCTGTTGATTTTTTTAGTGTTATATTCAACAATTTACATGAATTAAATATTACTTTGTCCTGAAACTCATTTAAGGGTTTCGGAAATATCTTTAAATACATTTGGCACAACATTAAAAGTCTTACTTGTAAAATTTAAGATCCACCGCCTGACTCTGCTCAGCAGGGGCTCCGAAACAGGGGCTGTGTTTGAAGAAACTTTCCAGCAGGTCCATTTTTCTCTCTCTGTGTTTTCAGTCAACTCACAATCCAACAGTTTCGTCTCCAGGAGAACTTAGTCCAGTCCACTTTTCCGACAGAAACCTTTCTCAGCAGCCTAACTCTTGTCCAGTCCAAACTCGAATGAGCAGTTCCAGACCTGCTTCGCGGTTCTGGACACAGATTGGCCACGCCCCTTTCGATCTCCATGACTACCGAAGCACGCGCATTGGCGTGATGGAGGTGATACACGTGCAGCAGGTGTTTCTGTCCATAAGTGATGTGTGTGTGATCTTTGACTGGCTCTACAGACTGACAGAAACTCCTGATGTGTCAAACACATATAGATCGGTCACTACTTTTTTCCCCCCAGATGACGTTTCTTTTATTCTTTTATTATTTATTTCATTTTATTCATTTCTTATCCACTGTGTGTACTGTGAATTGCTGTAACAAGTGAAAGTGAAATCCCTGTGTGGGATCAATAAAGTATATCTTCATCTGGCTTTAATATACCTGACTTGAAGAGCGGTCTTATATCAAGATCTCGTTTTAAGACCTTTATGACTTTAGCTAATATGTCACTATTTTACTCTACACAATGTTGTTTGTAGCTTGTTAACTTATACATACATAGATAGATGATTAAAAAAATATCTCCACCATCATCGTCCCTCTCTTTTTTTTAAATCTCATATGCTGTAAGATTATGTTATGAGAGAGATCCTGACCCACGGTACATCTTGGAAAGTGACAAAGACATTGTAAAAGTTACAGATAGTGGGAGATAGAGGTTTTAACTTGTGGCAATGATAACTGGCGACCCTCAGCCAAATACGACAGATGCTGAAAACAGGGAAAAGGGACGTAGCTGTCCTCGCAGGCGCCCTTTGTTTAGTTTCTTAGACCTGACTTACCCTTGGACTCATATTTGTGTGAATGCATCATGTACACATCTTGTACACATCTTGTTCACTTGTGTTTGTGAACAGGAAGAGAGCAAGTTAGCTCTTCCTGCTAAAGTCTAATAAATAGAAAATCTTGAATACATTTTCTAAATGCGTCTATGGAGCCTGCTTCAGTAAACATGTGTCAGAAGAAACATTCAGCCTTTTGAATGGCCTTATGAAAAAAAAAAAGAATAAATGAAAGACAAGAGCTATTGCAGCTCACTATCAACAAACTGAGGATTTCTAATAAAATAACATATACAGCAGACAGACTCTTAGAGTCTCTTTTTACCATAACCATGTTAACTTGTGACCACACCTGGCTCTGTTCCTGCTAAAGTCTCAAAATTTCTAATACAAATATATACCTTCATATACATCTATGGAGCCTGCCTGAGTAAACGTGTCACCACACCACATTTATTTCTTTGAATAGAAAAAGAAAAGAAGTAAGAACACAGGATTTGAACATAACATTTAACGTAGTTCACCACAAGTACATTTGAGACCTTATTATAAAATACCATATACAGTATTCTGCCGTCTCTTTTTAACCACACCTGGCTCTGTTACCATATGAGCCCTCTGTGCAAATTGCTGACGGGGTCTCAGAATATTTCATATAAATATGTATGGTATAGTTGGTGTTGGAAACGCTCTCCCTGTGAATGTTATTAAATGTCTGAAACATTTCCCATATACATCTTTGGAGCCTGACTGGGGTAGCATGTGTTGTGTTGAAGCACTGTTCAGCTTTTTCACAACATACAGTCTGCTGTGTCTGTTTTTCCAAGCCAGGAGACGGACAATCAGATCAGCTTGTGACCACACGGCTCTGTCACCCAGTGTGTAACTTGCAGATACGAATGACGTACGGTATTTCATATTTGGTTGTGTACAGAGATTTAGTTCCAACACAAAGATGCATTGCTGCAAGTGTATTTGTATTGTTTATACAATTGTTGACAATAATTAAGATTTATTTGGATATAATAATTATTGTCAATATATAGCCTTGCTGAATACATTTATTGTTTTGAGGAATATAAGAAATCTCTGCTACCACTAGAGACTGTATTCTACAATAGTGTTAATAAACTGCAGAGAAATGAACTTGCATATAAATACCACTTGGATATTTTACACAGACCCTGCCATTTAGAAACAAGTATTCCAAAATGCATATTTGAGGGCTACATTTTGAATCTGGAGCCGTAGCTATGGAATTTGTTTATGTAGTCACATTGAAAGAGTGAAGTCTGAACATGCTGCATAACATGTTTCTTGAAAAGAACAAAAATAAATATATGAAGTCCCTTCACTGCTTACAGTCTAACCAAAAACATGTCAACCAGTTACGTACACGTATTGAAGTGGTTAATTGGACACAGCACTTGGCCTCTCATCCTGATTCCACCTGAGTATTTAACTGAACAGATTACAGAACAGTATATAAGGTTGTGCAGAAATCACAACCATGTGGGAGTAGGAGTTGAATCGAGAGAGAGGTTTTGACTGATATAGGTATAGTGAGATAGATATATATATATATAGAGAGAGAGAGAGAGATAGATATATATTAGGAATGGGCGATACCACACTTTTAGGATTCGATTCAATACCAATACTATTTCTTGCATTTTAACCGATACGATACTGATACTGATCATTTCTTATTGGCAATATTTTTCAGTCAAAATATTATTACACTTAAGGCAAATCACATGACAAATACTGGCCATTTATACCAAATGTATTACATGTATGTGCAATACATAATAAATGAATATGCTGTAGATTTCTCTTCATTGTGAGTAGAAGAAAAACCTGTGTTGTGTTCATCAAAGTGAATGCAAAAAATACTGCTCACAAAAACATTTGCATTTACCATCTTTGTTGAGTTTTTCTGTTGATGGTAAGAAGAACAGGATACACTGTTGTTTAAAATACTCCATATCATATCAACTTAATAAGTATAATTCCCTAAAAGGAAGTAACATTTGCTCACAAACACACATGATGAAGCCAAAAAGACAAAGTGAAACACAAAATATGTTTTTCAAGATCAATTTTATTATCTAGTATTTGTGATCATCTTGAGAGTATCAAAAATGTCTGTTGCAGCTTTTCAACACGTAAAATACTTTGTTGCTCACTTTGGTTTAAAATCTGTATTTTGGTATTCAAAAGCAGAAATATCAGAAAACCATAACTTAAATAATAACAGTTAAGTCTACACTCTAAATCTACATTTGGCACCTGAAGTCAGCAAAACTATCTGTGGCTTTCAAATTAACCTTCTCTTTAATGCATTACACAGACAAACTTTGAACTTGAAACCAAAATTATTAATTTAGTAAAATGTCACATTAAAATTGGAAATGTTTTTGTTTTACAACATCATGCTAAAAAAGACAATCTAAATTAAAAGCATCATTCAGATGAAATGGTGATAAAAAAAAGACAGCAGAACAATTTATGACATCTCAAGCTTTAAAAAACAAAATGTAAAAATGCCTTTCTAGTAATCAAAACCATTGGAAATCATATCACATTTAAATGCAAATAATGTAAATGAAAACCAAAGAAAATCACTAAATAACAGAGACTTCACGTTTCTTTGGTTAGGATTATTTGTATTACAAAGATATAAAAATTGATTATGTTGCTCTTCACACATTGGGTTTAATTTTTGATAGTCAGAATCCTTCATTGTCACACCTGGACAGGAAATATTATGAGGAAAGAAAGTGAACTATTCCCCATACAGCAATATTGGTGAACAGTTAATAGATGATTCTCTAGACAAAGAATAAATATCATCATCTATCACTGGCAGGACACACTGGATCTTTGGCCTTGTGTCAATAATTTCCACCTCGTAGTACCAAGGATCAACTGAATTTAAAAGCCGTACCCATCTGAGGAAGGAGACAACTCTTTGGATAATAGCATCGGCATCACCGCTGCATTTAGCAATGGTCTAGAAGGCAAATGGAGCACAAGCCGGAGCGACTTGTGCTAAAGCTTTCACCAGAATAAAGCGTCAAGAAAATTTACACTGAGAAAAACATTGAAACCACCGTTCTAAGGGAAATTTACATCGCTGGCAAGAACAATACTTTGGCAAACGCACCTTCAATGTACATCCACTTATATTTTTGGTTGCCTTAGAATATCTATTGTATTATCAAAAACTCTTTGGGTACATTTTTTCACGTCTTTGGCTCTTATCTTCTATAGTATGCAAAGCCCTTTTGATATTAAGGCCATGTTAAAGCTTTGAGTTCAGTGCATTGAAAATGCCAAACGATATTTTTTTTTACGATAAAGCTCAAATAGTTTGACAATATCTAATGCACTTGTTATTTTCACAACATACATCATTCAAACAATGTAAAAAAAGCTCTTTAAACCGTGAAAATAAAAAGTTCAGAGAATTTAAAGCACAAGGAGCTCTTGGTAATAATAACGCCCCGCCCCTGTAAAAATAAAAGGTAACAAGACATGGCAATGAAATGTTTTCACCTTGTCCCCTGAGCCTGAAATAATACTGCACCATATGTGGTGAAAAAGAGGTAGTAATGTATGTACAATAACAGAAGAAGAACATGGAGGTAGATAATCAGTCAAAAGGGCTCAACTACACCCTCTGCTCCAGTGGAAAGTAATTAAATATAATGAAAATGTATCACAGTACATTTTTGACATTCTTTTTAACATTCATCATGGGTGAGCTTTGGTTTAGGACAGACAACGCCAAACACAGACAGGTAGAAAGTAAATGAAATAAAATGTTATAACAAACATTCATACAAAATCCTGAGGTTGATCTGAAGCTGAAGCACATTTCTTTCACCACAGCAGCTGGCTTCCTGATCCCTTGTGCCTCAGGAAATAACCGAGGGGCTCAACTCAGGAAGCAAATGAGGTAGAAGTGGTTTAGCTTCAGCCGCTGGAGATAGATCTATAGGCCAGGTGATGTCAGGAGCCGACTGCTTGGGACGTGTGCAGGGCAGGATGAGAGCCCTCTGAGGTGCAGCAGAGCCGAGTGGCATCAGGGGCGGAGTGATGACGGGGACGGCTAGGCATCTCCTCATTTTCCACTTCGAAAGACTGCTTCAGCTCAGCGACAGTGGTGATATCGTCAGACCCAAAAGATTCGGGTCTGGAGCTTTGGCTGGTCGAAGGGTTGCTCATCTCTTCGTTGCTTTCTTCGTTGGAGTAGTGTCCAGAATCTCCCGTCTCTTGGCTGCCCTCACTGGTGTGAGAGCTCTCCGAGTGACATGGTCCATAGATGATCTCCCGGGACGAAGGTGGCAGGGGCGCTGAACCTAAATGCTCGTCATACCTCAGAACAGTTTTGCCAGCCTCGTACAAACTGGCTCTCGTCTCAATCTAAGGAGATAGAGAAAACAGTAAGATTAAGATTTTTTAAAAAGACTGAAAAGAAAGTTGACTGACCAGAATACTGCTGCATCGCTTACATCACTTTCAGCTGGATTCATGGCATCGCTCTTGAAGAGCAGCCACCTCTTGCTTTGACTCTTGCTGCTCACTGGACCTGCACTGTTTATGACCATGCTAGATCCACCCTAAGAACAAATGAGAAAATATATTTTTTCCAGATTACAGATCTCTTCTGAATAATTAAACCTGCAACGGTGAAACTTAAAATTGTATCATTCACTCTGTTTCGTTTGTCTCACCTTGGCATCTATAAAGTGAGCACGTATCATCGGTATAAGGACCTCAACATTCTCTGTAAGGTGTTCGTTGGGCAGGGACAAACCAGCATGTCGATCTTCGGCAGCTCCCACAGCAATGACTTTGTGACTGGAGGATTTTCTATTAGTCATACAAAGATAATAATGCAAACAAATGTCAGAACAAAACTCATAATCTATGTGTTGTACTATAATTGTTTTCATTATTCCAAATAATTACAATCAGTACCTTGGTCTTCCCTTATTGATGAGGATCATGGCACACATAACAATACAGGCCAGGGCGATGCTCACACCAACAATGATCCCTGTCATAGACTTCTGGTCTATGTGGTAGAGACCATCAGAGTACACTGGAAGATAAACACCATAGTGTGTCACATGAGAAACAATTATAGATGATCTACAATTATCTAGAGAAAATAAAGATACAGAGGAGCCATAACAGTTAAAAGCCATAACGGTTCATCTAATGTTGTTTACAGTTCATGAACAACACAGTGTGCAGGACTTGACCAGCATTACAAAGTCCACTGAGCTTTTATCAGAAAAAACATACTCCTATCTTAAATATGAAATTATCATTGAAAACTGCAACTGAATTTAACATTTAAAAATAAATAAAAATGACATCAGTCAAAACACGGTGTACTCTATACGCCACTATTATGCCTATACTGAACCATTCTTTTGTTAACTAGTGTTGCTGACCTACGCCTCCTAGTGGTTTGTTTCCTACCAGAGAGGAACTTTCATTCACTTTACATAGACCATCTTTACTAATGATTATAAGTGTATACTTGTGTTGTGCCTTTTTTGGATAAGTACAGCAATAAAGAACAAAGTGTATCCCCTCACTAATAAAAATGCAGTTTTGTCAACATAAGATACATGAATTTAATATAGCAGGACTCGTAGTAGCATCACAAACCTAATATCACAGTATTATTTCAAGTTAAGAAACCAGAGAGCACCAGATTCTGACGCCACACAACTACCAGCGTTATATCACAACTGAATCAGACTCATCAACATGAGATGTCTCCAATGTTTCATGATGCTTACCTGTTGTATGCGGGAAGCTGTCAGAGTGCCTCGGGTTCTTGTTTCCACGCTTCAGTGGCAGCTCCACAATGTTAGAAAAAGGCCCGTCACCGACCTGGTTGGAAGCAGCAATTTTCACCAGGTAGACATTCCCTGGCTCCAGCTTCTCCAGCAGGGCCATTGTGTGGCTTCCTGAAAACAGAAACACATCACAAGGATTAGAAATACAGGAAAGTGATACAGGTACATGAATAATTGTAAACAGCAGTTTTTCAGGTAACAAGTGTTGAGAGAACGCCCTCATGCGGTTAGTGATACATTATTGGAGGTATTATTGATGAGTAACACTCATCCTCAACATGTTTTAAATATATTCTGCATCACTGACATGATAAATAGTGTACTACTCACCCTCCCTCTGCATTATCTGCCAGTGTCCAGCCAACCAGGCTTTCTGTGAAGCATACAGGATGGTGTAGTGTGTAACCACCACATTGGGCTCGGTGGGCTCCCTCCAGGACACCAGGGCAGTGTCATCCTCGATCATATTTGCTCGAACTCCCACAGGCGGTTGGCTTGGTGCTGTACACAGATAAAATCACATTGATGATAACCAAATATGAAAATGTACAGTCGTGATAAAATAATGTTACAGTAATGTTGATTTTATTACCTGCTGGCAGAGTTCGATGGTGAACAACAGAGCTCCACGGGCTTGACATCTGGTCCACATGGAGACGCACAACAAACTCATAGGGAGTGTTTGGAACCAAATTATGAACCGTCACACTCTGTTTGGTACTGTGGACAAACAACAATCTTACATTATGGCCAAAGAAAATATGTTCTAGCCTTTTTTTCCTGTTAAGCTGGAGGCAAAATACAGATTTTTCTTTTTAATTTTCAACTTACATTTGTAGGTAGCGTATAGCAGAGGCGTTGTGGGTGCCCACAGGTGTACAGCGAACTGTATAACTGACAACCTTTCCAGGGGGGAAGGCAGGACGGCTCCAGCGTAGGGACACTGTAGATGAATTGCTGGCTAAGACAGCCACATGATCTGGAGGCGGAGGGGATGCTGCCATTTGGTCTCTAGCCGCTGAATGATGCAAACAAAATGCATATTTTCATCTCATATCTCAGTTTCAGAAAAAAGTGAGAATGATAAAACAATTGGAGAGAAGTACTTACACACACATCCCGGAGTACTGACTGTTTGGTCTGTTTGATAGCCATCTCCAGCTTTACTGACAGCCAAAATCTTGACATGATATTTTCTCCTTGGATCTGAAATACAAATAATACATTTTCAGTCATGTTGCTAAAAACAATTACAATAACTGCACATAGCATTTTATTTCAAATGACAGGCATTTTGCCAGGAAAATGCTGAATAACAGTAATACCGGCTCATTTCTATTAAGTGATCCAATAACAGTGACAGTGAACAAACCATACTGTTAATACAACCATCAGGGACATGCAGGACCTCACCAAAGTGGAATGTATCTATCATTAATACACCTTTTTCTCCTATGACATGTCTGTTGGGGCCAAATATTTGCTTAATAATACAAAATTCTGAAAGATCACCATTGAAATACCAAAAGTGATGGTTAAGAAATATAGCAGCATCAATTTAAAAAAAGAAAAAGAAAAAAGGCAGACACGTTGACAATTAACTGCGGGGTAGTTGAGTCCTTCTCCATGCATGCACAATGCATGGCCTCCTGAGTCACCCCAACCTATCATTTATCATTTGCTGTCATATGTAAGGAGTATTGGAAAGATCAACCATCCCCAAGGCCCAGTAAATATATTGACATGATCAATAAGTGCAATGAAAATCATCACAAAATGTTACTGCCTTTCCCTTTTTGAAAGCCTATAAAGATTTTACAACTATGAAATCTTATAATACTGGGGTACCCAAATGCTTTAATGTCAAGGACCACTACAAGAGATGCACATAGACCCAATCTGAGAATTACAGTTTGAAGATAATAACATTTTAATAGATTACAATCTACAAACTACACAATATACGATATTATAAATTTCAATCGATCATAGCAGCCAACACTTCCCTTGTTGTTTCAGCTTCCAAAATGATTAAAGTGAAAATATTCAATTCCTCCTTTTGATGGGGATCCCCTACAACATACTCAAGGACCCCCTGTTGGTCCCCAGACCCCAGTTTGAAAACCACTGATGTAGGTTGTGCTTTAAAACACAATACAAACAAATCAGAAAGGAACAGAGGTAAGATGAGACAAAAATGTGACCTTGTTTGTACTGTACACACACAAAAAACAGTTATCATGGGACACATAAGGTTGTCTACCACTGCCTAACCCCCTTAATCAGGACGTTTTTAGGGAGTGTTAAGATTTGTTTTATGCCTCCAGTGTGAAAGGTCGGCCTATGGGTATTGACCAGTGAAGGCAGTGTGTCCAGGCCTGATGTGGGGGCTGGGCCACAGGCAGCAATCAGCTGCTGGGATCCTAGGCCCATGGGACTTGGGGGGTTTGACTGGGGTCACCAGGTCAGGCCAAGATAGAACACAAGGAATCTGGGAGCAGGACTGTGGGAGCTGGGCCCCTTTTGTTCCCTCTTTCATGTTCTTCCTACTGCCCTTGTGTTATAGCCTTAAACTTGGGGCAACATAGAAAGAAATATTGCTCCAAAACAGAACCTCAGTTGAGATCAGTGTTGTGCAACAACAATTTATGTGATGATGGAGTAACATACTGAAGGGTTTAAAATTTTCTTCTTCTTTTATTATTTTTAATTATACTACAAAAACAGTTAACATAAAAACAACCTACCCATTTCTATTTCAACTTTCTGTGCATGTACTGTCTTAGGACCACACTTTGCTTGAAGACTCACATCAGACACAATTATGTTATCAGAAGTTTTGATTAGTATGGCCCTCGTTCATTTTGCGTATATATTGCTGGGGGTTTATTTACATGGACAGCACAGATGACCAGTGGGGGCAGGGTCCAAATCCAGGACTGCTGTCTCACGGCTAGAGGTCAGTGGCTCGGTCCAGCTTTGGCCAATCCCAGAGGGACTTGTGTGTGTGTTCCAGTGTCCAGCAAAAGGGGGGTAGTGGCCTGGGTCTTACCGAGCAGGCCTGGCCCTGAACACCACACAATGGCCAGGGGTAATTATGCAAGCTGCAGGATGGGAAACGGTGGTGGGAGGGACATCTGGACCCTGACCTCTAACCTGGGAGTCTGATCTCACACAATGCCACAGCCAGACTGGAGAGGACCGGTGGTTAGGCAAGAAGGGTCAGCCCATATTGATCAGGACAGGGGGTGAAAATGCAAATGCACCGTCCAACTGCCCACTGAATTAATTGGAAACACCCATTTGAGTATGAACCCATCGGTCACTCTTGGTTGTCTCACTGTCAAAATCACAGGTCTTAATGGTGGAAACGCACTAACATGGTCAAATATACACCATCACATCACCTCAAATTAAACTAGGCTATGACAACAAAACTGCATCACTCACCAAGGCCACTGATGGTGTAGGTGTAGGTCTGAGCTTGCAGCTGGATGGTGGGCTGCTCTGGCTGGCCTTCCTCATGGTAACAGAGCTGGTAACCTTGTACAGCTTCAGATTCTGGGGAGGTTTGCCAGCGTGCCACAATGGAGGTGCAGTTAAGAGGCACAAGTTGAAGAATAGGGGCTGAAGGCACTATGGGGAAGAGACAGCAGGCATGGGATCAATACACACTCATATTTAAAATACTGCTGAGCACAAAAGAAGATTAAACCTATGAACAACAAAAAACAGCAGGACACTGGGTATAGAAAAAGGATGGGTGGATAGAGGATCATCTTACTGACCCAGTGGTTTCCGAGGATTGTCAGTTCAAATTAGAAAATTTGGGTGTGACAGAGTTATAAGACACAACACAAAACTTTTTAGGATACAGTTCATTAACTAGCATTCATGTTGTAGACCTTGCACTAGAAAAATATAATTTTGCCGCCCATGGTGCTCTACATCACATTCAAGTATATCACTAAACTTTTGAAAACTAGAAATCCAGCTTTGGTGCACAAACAGCCTCCCCCAACACACCGGGTCATGAAAAGAGGCTATTCTCTCCCCCACATAGATGCCTGAGGCCCTCTCTTTATGACCCGTGACTGAGGACACTCTAACATCACTGACAGCGAAGGGCAAAGGTTCCTGGGTAACCAACACAAAGACTGTGGAACAATGCTACAAGAGCAAACTCAGTCATAAGCCGGTCACTCTGCATGAGCTCTAGTGATCCTCCTGGTATTCTAAGAGCAACAAAATAGTGATGTGACAAAGCTTCTTATACTAAAGAAGATGCCTGTTTTTGACCCTAAGAATAAATTCAATCACAAATGCAAAAGTTAAGTGAACAAAAGTGCTCTATACAGCCATGTGATTGCACTTATAGGAATAACATACCACTTTATATCACCATCTCTCAAATATTTGAAACAACCTCTCCTTTTTAGGTTTACCTTTGCTGCTGGAGGTCTTAGGTGTACGGTGTGAGGTCCATGCAGATGGCTCACACCAGCCCGCACGGGTGGCTGCAGCCATGCGGAGCAGGTAGATGGTGTCAGGCTGCAGGCCATCCAGCAGATATTCGGTACTGTTCTGTGGTATCTCCACAGAGATGACAGTGTTGTCCGCTGCTGTGCGATAGGATAGCCTGTATGCGGACAAACGGCCGCGGCTCAACTTCGCAGGCAGTGGCTGCCAGCTAACCTGGATATCTGTGGAGCTTTGGCTGGTCAGACTCAGCTCTGGGGTACGTAAAGGCACTGTGAAAAGACAGGGGCATGAGAAAAATGCTCGACTCTGATGTGGTGAGTACAAAAGGCAAAAAGCTAAACTATCTAACAAATTTATTATTCACACAAATTTGGTGTTAGTGAGTAGAACACACAAGAAAACTGTGCTAACAACAGTGTGCCCATCCCCCTTGTGTCCACTGAAAATGTGCTCTGTACACACATCAGTTGCATGCATTTTAGCTTAACTACCAGAGTGATTTATTGCAAGGAATGCTGAGAGTCTCAATGCTTACCATCCTCCAGTGTATGTTGACTGACTTGGTCTGACATACGACTGGCTCCCATTGGCATATAAGCCACAATGTAAAAGCTGTAGTTTCGTGCTGGCTCAAGGTCATCGATGATATAACTGGTTGTGTCGTTGCCAATAACAACTTGGTATTCTTCATTATTCAGACCTGACATTCAAAGAATAAAACATAGGTTAGAAAATAGGTTAATCCAAAGGAGAAACTCAGGGTTAGTGTTCTGAAAGGAATGATGCTTGCTGAATGTTGCTCATCCTTTCCTATAAACATGTGTAACGCAAGGCACAGCCACATAACTGCTTCCAGGCCTCTTAAAGCAAACCTAATTAAACATTTGTTTACAAAGGAAGACTTGATTTAATAAAGTTGCTTAACTGTCAGTTGTAATGGTTAAAGTTAAATAAGTTACTGGTTTGCAAGACTACAAGGCTTTTAAGAAGCTACGCTGGCCCTTTAACTGCAAGCAGAATGAGCTGGATAGCGGACAATGGGCTGGCTAAGCCTGTTGTTATTTCAGCGAAGTTGCCATTCTGAGTTCTCCTTGACCTCTGCTCCGTGCTGCAACAGCAGATGGCCTTCACCAAGGAAAGATGATCATACGTGAGAGAGTAAGATACCTCATTGTGGTTGACTGTCACCTCACATCGTTTCACACCTTCGTCTATTTCAGTTAATAACTGATCTTTTTTTAGATCAAATGAAAAAACCTGAAACAAATTGAAATGGTTCTTCCTCTTAAATCTCACCTTCAGCCTTCATATAATGGATGGAGTAGGCAATGACTTTGTCTGCATTGTAGAGAGGTCTCTCCCAGGCCAGTAAGATAGCAGAGCTTGAGATGGTCTCAGCATGGATATTTTTCGGTGCACTGGGCCTGTCCTCAGACATGACAACAATAAGGCGAGCCAGGGACAGCACAGAACCCTGTCCACTCTCTGCCACACATTGATAGATGGCATCATCCTCAGGGATGATCTGGGTGATCACCAATTTACTGTGGAACAATAAACAAAATATTAATGATCTGTACTAACCATAGAAAATCAACCTCAAGTAATAGATTTTAGGTGATCATGATTCCTGTTGTCCATTACCTGTTGTACATCTTAATCCTTCCATTTAAGTGAACGTCTTCCCCATTCTTTAGCCAGCTAATGCGTGGTGGGGGAACTCCCTCTGCTTGGCACATAAACCGGGCAGTGCCTGCTCTTGGACGGGTCTGACTCTCAGGCTTCTCAGTAATGGATGGTGGCACTGAATCAAAGATGTAAGAGAGAAGTAATGAAAACACAGTCTATATCTTAGCATTTATTAACCCACAAAACAAAACACAAGCACATATGGTCTATTTATTTACTTAAGAGTTTACCTTGAACTGTGAGGTTGGCTGCAGCAAGAGTGTAGTTGCGAGTTCCAGGTGTGGTGGCCCTGCAGAGGTAGACTCCACTATGCTTGGAACTGACATCAGTAATAACCAGGTTCCCATTGCCCAGCACTTTGGCATTGTACACATCAATGGGTTTACTGTCAGCACGGCTCCAGGAGATGATCGGCCAGGGATTCCCTGTGGCCACGCACTCCAGCACCACAGTTTGGTGAAGAGAAACTGTGACGTTCTGAGGTCCAGCAATGATTCTGGGTCTCTGAAGTGGTTTAGGGCCTGCACCTTCACAAAAAAAATGGAAAATGTTAAAAATAAATAAACCATATAAAATGATCGTTCCACACTCATTTCTAAAATCCAGTTAATGCAATTTATGTACCTTGACTGTTGACTGTCAGTGTGGCCTCTCTACTCCTCAAACGGCTACCGATGTTAGTTGCCACACATCGATACTGTCCAGCATCTACCAGTTTTACATTGTGGATCTGGAGGACTCCGTTGGGCAAAACCGTTATTCTGGAAACATTCAAAGATAACATTAGGGTCACACTTTATTCAGTCAGCAACAGAATTTATGAGCTGCTGCTACGTTAGAAATAAGCTAAAAATGACTCAAGGCGTGTGCTGGTACCTGTCTGTCTGTAAAGGTAATGTGCTTTGGTTTAGCTCCCAGGTGATGGTGGCAGGAGGGGTGGAAGTGACTGCACAGGAGAATCGTGCCACTGAACCCTCAGTCACCACCATAGGCACAGGATGCAACACAAACTCAGAGATACCTGTGGTGGAAAAAAATAATTAGAAATCAAGGCATGGGTTGTCAGCAGCAAAACATTTAAGCTACTTATCATGAAGTCAATGGGTGTTTTGGTAGTGGGCTTATTTAGACTAATTTACTTATGTTTGTCACTTACTAAATATAGCATTGTCTTTCAGCTCTGGTAAAATATTATACATTATGCATGCAAAGCCCTGACTTTGATGGATGTTAACTGATTCTATGAAAGGTATTGATCTTGTCTTGTGAGACACAATGATCTTGCTTTTGTGCAGATGAGCCACCAGGTCCCATTCTGACCAGCTGGTCCAATCAATGGATCAATTGGAGAATGACACTGAATGATGCACTGTTATAGATAAAAAACAATCAATTCAGTTTGCATAAAAGGATGGCAAGCAAATATTTAAAACAAAGTTTAAATATATAATTAAACCTTTTTCTTGCAGAAACCTTTACTATACTATACTATATATCAGCAATGCATACCAAGCCATATTGTCAGTTTCTGTTGCACATATTTCACAGCTATGCATATGTAAATGTTCTACTTAGATCCTGTAATGTAGAGAATGATTCAGTATAAATACTTGCTTTAAGACTGTGTATAGCTGTGCACAATTTGTGTAGACACATTCTGTTTATGTGTATTCAAAAGGTCTTTCAATAATCACCACAAATAAGCAACCCCCAATCTGCATTTCTCCTTAGAATACTCTGTAAAATATGACCAATGACCTTCATTCATTAAGGTGATAACTCTCTGCCTCCCTCCTCACTCACAGGAAGGAAGTCAATATCATGTTAAAGAAAATCAATACCCTGTTCTCCCACTGAAACTCAACATTAAAGAGCAATCCTTTAATTCAAGACCTAATCTCATCAATATTACATATATAAACTGTAACCCTGCTTATGTGAAGTGCATTAGGGGTTTAGCTTTAACCAGGGTCAGCTCAAATGATCCTTTATGGTTTGGTTGTGAATTATTCCACTGAAATTGCAGTAGGTTTTGATTATGGTCAGTATGTTGACACCCAAATGCCATGTCAATGTTAATTTCATTATTTTGCAGTGGTCAGTATTATTATTAATCTGGAAAGATCTGCCTCTTCTATCTCAAGACAGCATGGCCGAAATGCGAGCTCCATGAAAGGTCCTCAGGAAAAGAGGTTACATAATATGTTGTTTACTCTCCACTGAGAAATAACACACCATCCTTATTCTCTCTCTAGTCAGTCACATCAGTGATGTAGATGGTGGGTGTGGCCTGCACAGACTGATCTGCTAATACAGCCACCTCTGTTGTAAAGAACA
Organism: Larimichthys crocea; assembly: GCF_000972845.2. Classification (NCBI taxonomy): domain Eukaryota; kingdom Metazoa; phylum Chordata; class Actinopteri; family Sciaenidae; genus Larimichthys; species Larimichthys crocea. Next base: position 14,903,330 of record NC_040031.1, on the reverse strand, counting down.
AATCAATGTCTAGGTCAAACAGCACAAAGGTTCTCTACAGAGGTCAAAGTTCGTCTCTACCCCCTGTCCATTCAATTTTAGGCCAAACTGGGAGCCAGATCGAAGTCAGTTTACCATTAGTCTACAAAAAAAAAAGGGAACCATGTGATTCTTATGTTGTTATCCTAGATCTATGTACATATGATGCTACAGTAGTAGTTAATTATAATATAAAAGCACATATGTACTTGTTTTGCAAATATTTTGAGAAATGTATGGCAGATGTCTAACACTGCAAATCTAAAAGGTGTTGAAACTAGTGATGTAGTCCTACAAGGGACATACTTCCTTCGATGTAAACATGTTTTGAAAGGATCCCCACAATTTACTGGAACTAGCAAGTTCAATCACATGACAAACTGGTCTTTCTTTTAACAAAAGGGCTCTGCTTGACGGGGGCAACAGAGCGGACTGATCCAGTGAAAGGGATTGTGGGCTGGGAGAGAGAACAGCAGGGCAGCTCAGCCAGAGTAGGCCTGTGACATCACAAAGCCTTTCCCTGCTGACCCCTGACCTTCAGGACCTCTGGACAGAAGGGGCGCACAGAGGAGGCCCATCCTCCACTCCATGCCTACAGCTGACCAAAAACCTTTAACCCTTTCACTGACAAAGGCCGGACGCCACAGCAAACTTGACATTACATTTGAGGGTTTTTATGTGGTCATCTTATAGGGAACTGATTTTTGCGTTGCCCTTTAATAGATGCATGACAACAAAACAGAGTCGCAGAGTTTGTGTGTCTATAAGTCTATAAGATTTGTTTGTATTTATATATTTATATATAAATCTCTTCTTGTGTGTTGGTTCTTCATTGTTGCTGTGTTCCGTTGAGTATAAGCACATATTAACCCAAACTTTCTATCCTCAGTGTCAAGTGTCAAAAATCAGTATATTTCAGCAGGTCATCCTAGTTTCCATGACACCACTCAGAGGATATCCCTTCTAAGACTTGTAAAAAGTGTCCATGGTAGAACAGGCCCATTGAATAGACACAGCTGTCCTGTCCACTGATATGTGGACAAACAAATGCCCTGAAAAGCTAGCCTTTTCTTCTGGGGCGGTCAGGGTTACTCCAAACAAAGGCTAAAAGGCAAATGGCCTTTTCAGAGATTCCTCTGTGAAGCAGACCATTCAGCAGTTACACAGAGCCACAGCCTGTAGTGACAATGCAAATCCTACCAACATAAGAAGAGAAATAATTTCTAACTTTTTGCCAATGTTTCTTGGGCACTTTCTTGTGCAAGTGTGCAAGCGGTATTTGTCCTTGAAAACAGGGAAAAGATAAAGCACTCGCACTCAGGGCTGCCTATTTATAGAGTATTTATGAGCTTTTAGATTGACTCTCCATTTATCTTTAACTGACTCTTAAAATGATCCTATAACTGGTCTGACGGCTTTAAACTCAAACACAGCCAAGTCTAAACAACCACCAATAACATAGAAAGCTAAACTTTCTTTTTTCCTCAGTAAAGTAAAAACATCTGCTTCCCATCTCCACGTTAATAACCCATGAACTTGCCATTCTGATGCCTGCATGTTGACACCACAAAGCACATATCACCAACAACTTTAACCCGTCTTTAAAAGAAGAGGAATAAAATCCACGGTGTTTCCTTTCACGATTACCTCCATACTTACTTGCGATAGTCAGACGTGATCTTTGGCTTAGGATAGCTCCATATTTGTTCTTGGAGAGGCACTGGTAAAATCCTTCATCTGATTCCTCCTTTGTATGTTTTATCTTTGGTATGTACAAGGAGCCGTTGGGCAGAAACTGCATGTGTTCACTTTCTGCCAAATGAACTCCATTTTTCAGCCACTTGATGGTGACCGGAGGCTGCCCATGAGCCTGACAGTCCAAGACAGCAGCTTCCTTTGGTAGTGCAGTAACATCACTTGGCTCTGTGATGAAGGACAACTCGCTGAAACATAAAACACCTACAGGGAAAGGATGGGAATATTAGGTAAGGAGTTATTTATGTTTCTGAAACCACACATATTATGCACAACATAAATATTGCAATAATTACTGCATTAATGTCAGAGGAAAGGATTTTTTTTTCAAAGACCATAAAGAATGATGATTTTTAGTCACATTATATGTCCTGACACAAATGTTACACATAAAAGACATAAAGCTGTATTAGGATGGTTGCAATCCTGATAATAAAAAATATAATATAATAAAAAAAAGAGTCACTAATATCAAACATGAAGCCAATTAAGTGACATTAATGACAGAGAAACACACTCATAAGCACTAATAGTACGTATACAGTTAAAGTTTAACAACCTTGTCTTGTTATCTCCTCTTATTCAACGTGGTTCAGAAAACCAACGTTGCCGTGTAACGTGTATCTAACGTTAATATAACAGTTACCGGTAATGAGCATGACAATTAATCAACTCAGTTAAAACAAACAGTTAAAACAAAACAAAATGACACACTTACTTGACAAAGGAAGAAACAAAACAAAAATCAGCCATCGCTGGAGGTCTTTCATCTTAAACTTGGCCATTTATCCGGATTGTTGTGTCATTTTCTCCCCCCGGTCCACACGCACACACACCGCTCTCTCTCCGGCGTGCTGTCCGCTTAGTCCCCGAGTCACTTCTGCTAGCAGCCGAGAACCGACCGCTCTACTGGGGCACCGAGGGGGGGCTCCCGTCCGGACCCCCGCCTTCTCAGGCATGCGCAGACTACTACACAGTGTGCATATATGTGTTTCTCAGTGAGGTCTGGGGGACCCCAGGGGCCATCAGGAGGAACTGACACAACATGTGAAAACAGGAAATTTCCTTTTTCATTAATGATGATGTGATGATCAGAGACTGTGACTGTGTGGATTTGAAACTGGCAGCAAAGACCTCCTCAGAAAAGGGTCACATTTACGACACTGTAACTGGATCTGAGTGGCATAATCATAATAAAAATAATAATGTGTTTCTATCTTCATATGTGGTTGTTTCACATTTTGCAGATTGCACAGCGATGCAATCCTATTATTTATTATTTATTAATACTTAGTCTAGGTGTTCTCTGCTTCGTGTGACTTTGTGAGTTTTCTTGTTTATATATCATACTTTGTTCTTGGCTTGCTCTTGTAAAACATATCTCAATCTAAATGAGACTTTCTCAATAATTAAATGCCTAACCAACCAACTTAGCCTGTACAGGTTTACTCGTTCAGCAATCTGAACCTAAAAGTTTCCAGCTTCACATTTCTCACATTTGCACTTTATCTAACTATAATATTGTCATTCCGTTTCTCCATGTTGTTATGTTGTTATTATTATGTTGTTATTTCACTGTTAAGAATAAGGTGTATTGTGCATAAGTCCCCTGAGCCAAATGTATGATTTCAGGCTTTATAAATAGACTTGACTGGACTTGACTGTTTACAGGCTATATAAAACTAAAATGCACATGCATGTCAAGCTCTGATCAGGCCAATAGACTGTAGTGACTTTATTTACATGAACTGATCAGTAATCAAACGTTTCCCCATGTAGCATCTTCTTTTCTGTGCATCAGATATTTAAGACAACAAAATAATGTGAACATAGTGAATTATCAGTTACCAAAGGCCACTGGTAATAAAGTCACATTGAACAGCATCTGCCTCAACCACAGAACCTGGTAATTATGAAGAGATATTGATGGCTGCAAGTCAGCTGCCTAATGAATTCAGATATTGATCCAGCGACCGTGCCTTTTGACAATGACCCTCCTGTCTCCCGGCCCTCATTCAATAGCAGCACAATGGGCTCCAGCTGTGTGAGATCGGCCATGCTGTATCAGCAAAACACCCATCCATTGGTACAGGTAAATGCAGTCATCACATTCAGGCTGAGAGATGTGTCGTGCTTTCCAAACAATATTGTATCACTATTACTCTCAACAATATCTATGAATGGCTGTGTAATGATTTTAAGGGATTACTGCCACCAACATGCACCTCCACACTTCAATATCCAATCAGATGAGAAGAGCTGAGTGTAATTATGTATTGATTAGAGCTAACTATTGATTTAATCATCTTAACTCTCATAGTTATAATTCAAGCCCCAAAACCAATAGTTGGGTTAATAGCATCCCATAATGAGTTTACTCAATAGTTTAAATTTTATTAATGATTCTGCATCCAGGAGAAACATGTGCATCTATAGTAGCAGAGTTATTAACAGGTTTACAGTCATTTAGTTAGGCCAGACAACAGTTATTTTATTTCTCTGAACACAAAATATTTTTTTCTTTACTCTTGCAAAAGAGCTGATGGTTTCAATTTGAAGAAATGTCAAGATGTCAACGCATAAAGTAAACAAAAGGTCTGTGTTGCTCCCACAGTTCATCTATACTCTCACATTTGTTGGTTATTGATAAGTTGTATGCAAACAGGGAACACGATCATGTATTGCTTGAGAAATCTGTCGACTCATATTGCCAAATGTTGTGGTGTGGAGGTTGAGGTTACCGCTGGGCTCCACATGGCTAAAGGTTAGGCTGCACGGCCACGATCAATAGGGTTAAGGTCATTAACATGTTATGAATAACACGAGGCCCTGGGAAAGTAGAGCAGAGGACCACAGTACTGCGCTCTGATTGGCTGGAGCTTGTCTCTAGGAGAGGCCACTCCCCCCACTGACCTTAGAGGTCATTTGGAGAGCTGATGACCTCTGACCTTGTGCCAAGGGTGGGTGATAGAAAGGTTTTGGGTTTGCATAGACTAAAATATCATAAATGTGTTGTGTTTGACCAAAGATTAATAAACATCAGTATTAGCATAATGTTTGGAAAAATCATATGTCATATGTATGTCCAACCTAAATGTTTGTACTGGAGACAAACTCTAGATTTCTTTCCTAAAATGCTCATTAACCTTGTGATATTTTAGCAGTACTGGCAATAACATCTATATAATAAATGGTTTAGCTAATAACTCATTAAACTATTATTTCCTAATATGAATTACGGTACAATAACAACTAAGACCTGTAAGGTTGCTTCCCATGATTTGAAGCATCTTATTTATTTATCGCAATAAAATACAAAATCATCAGCACATGATCACACAAAAACATTCTTTAAAAAAGTTTATTGGCTTTTAAAACCACTTTAAAAATCTCACCAGTGAGTACTTTCCATTGAAAAAAGAAACAACGCGTTTGCAATATTAACAAGCTACTGTACATTAAGCAGTACACCAGACAACACCACGGAGGAGGGTTTTTTTTTTTCTACTGGTAGAAATGGACAAGATAGTCAAACAGAGTTGGTTCTGGGTCAGTCAAAGGTAAAGAATCAGAGTCACTGCTTGATGGAGCTCCTGTACTCATAAAGAGGTGCATTTCCTTCATTCAAATTCAAATATCAGTGCCTTATTGTTAAAGAAAAAAATCAAGAGAAAATGTTAAAATTTCTTCACAAATGTATTTTTGCAAAATAAGAAATATGTAAAACTGACAGAAAACAGTCATCAACATAACATATAGAACATTAACTTAGTAAACAGCACACAACAAAAGTAATGTAACTCATGAAACTAGCACTGCCAGTCTGGTTAACAGAACCTGCCCAAATCACAGAAGACAGTGGTTACCAAGAATACAAAGTACAACAGAAGTCATCACACATGCGTGCGTACAATCATTTATCAACATAATGAGCATGTAGGTTTTAAAAGGTTGTTTAACTTTTTTTTCCCCTCAATGCTTTATATTCTCATGTATGAGAATGAGTAAGAAATGTGTATCTCACTGAGATTAATGCACATTTTGCTACAAGACAATTAGTCATTTTCTGACAGTTAAATTTCCCTACTCATCTTGTCATAAAAAATATTTTTTTGTAACTTTTTTTTTCTGTGGGCATCCATCATTACATTTGTCCATAAAGATGTGGCAAAGCCATGTGTCATAAAAATTTAGTGCAATAATGTGAACCTCCAAAGTTTGTTGAAACATGAGTAATTCGTTTTTTTTTTTCCAGTGTCTGCTGAAAGGCTTTGAGCACAATGTCTGTCACAGAGATGTTTGCAACCAGCTAACAGTATGACAACTTTTTTCAATATACCATGCTATTGATCCTGCTCAAAGCACACATCACTTCTGCAACCGCAGAGACCTATTATCTTTGAATAGAAAAAAAGTAAAATAAAATCAGCAAGCGAGACCAGACAGCATTACTTTTACGACACATTGAGCCAGAAATGTAACACACAACATACAGTATCTTGCCGACTATAGATCTGTTAAGCTTTTTTTCTTCTTTTAAAATGGCACATACTTAGCTAGAATAATGGCCATAATATAGTGTCATGATACATCAATTCTCTATGTATCTATCCTATTTACAGATGGAGCTTAAACATGACTTATACAACATTGACAATAGCCAAAAACTCAAGCAAGCATCCTACTGTATCACATAGCCTACCTGGCTAGCAGTGATGGTTTCAACATGCTTTCAGGTCCATGGTTACCTATCAAACATAGGACAGTGACCATTTCACAAATTTACATACTGTACATAAGATTTATGCAACCTAATCCTTTTCCTCAAATGCAATAAAACTCTTTTATATCTCAGAGACTGCCTGTTTCCCGTTGTTTTAATGTTTACTAGAAGTGTCTCTACGTGTAATAATCTCGTATGTTATTCAAACAGATCATCTTTGGTATGGAAATAAGGCTGGATTCTCGAATTCCACAAACATAATTTCATTTCCTCTTGATCTCAAGATGACATCAAAGCAAACAAGTCAGCCTCTAGCTTTCTAAGTAACTAAGCCTTCTCCATACCATTGATATTCTTATCCAAGCTGGGAGTATAGCATGCCAAAAAAAAAAGAATACAAATAAAAAATCTCATGACTGAAAGTGTGCCTGCCATGGTTTTCATGAAATGACAGCATATCAAATTTCTCTAAAATCATTAAATCGATAAGGGCACACACAGTGTAGTTGTTAGCCTATACAATACGCATCTATATTGTAACACTGCAAAACGAAAACAATAAGAAATAGTACTGAAAATATCAGAGTAACAGCTGCCTTGATATGATGAAGCTCTGGATGGTTCCGAAGATTCTTAACATTATACTATATACAGTCACTCTACAGATGGCATAAGGCCTTGGACTTTGGGAATAAGGCAGCCAGTTGTTGATTCCTTTCAATGTATAGTCCACAAAGTGGCCTGAATTCCCATCTTCTCCCCACTGATTCATCTACTCCCTTTATAAGATATTAAACAGTACAAGAAGTATAGGCTTTAAGAAAATTTCACTCTTGGACAATGCTCAGATGTGAATCAGTTTTTCACCGATTTGGTATATGATAAAGTATAAAGATTATGTCATAAATTCAGCACCTGGCAGCATAAGATACTACCCTTCTTAATATTCAGATATGGCAGGCAAATGTACTACATCTATTATGTGCATATACTACAATCCCAATATTGTCTCCTTTTGGTTGAACTTGAACTGCACGCACTGAAAATAGTATACAACAGCATACGTTTTTGGTCTTTTGTGCCAAATTTTCTACCCATCTCACTTCCAATAAGTGTTTGTTAAATACAAATATTGCATTATTGATTGGTTATAACATGGAAGATTATGTTTGTCTTAATGTTCATACCATACAAACCTAGTCTTTGCAAGTGCATGCTGCCACCAAGTACTCAGACTTTTTACTTGAAATGCTTACATGTCTAATTCCAGATGAGGGAGAAAAGTGGTTAAGTACTGAAACTCTTGGTGACAAATGAAAAAGGAGAGAAGTAACTAAACATCAGTAGGAGAGATTTTCTGGTAAGCCTGGCACTTTTAACAGAACGAACGGCAAAGTCCAGACAAATCCCAACAAACTATAGTTTTAAAAACAGATATACTACATACGCACCAAACAAACAACAGAGAACGGAAATCATACAGAATAAAAGATAACATTAGCCCAGCATCTCTACTGTAGTAGGCTGGTCTTTGCTTTCTAGCCAGTCAAAACCAGAGTTCACAGTATCACTGCATATCTGCTGAAAAAGCGGGTCGTTCTTCAGTTCTTCCAGTGTCGAGTCTTCATATTGTTCCTGCTGTTGATTGGGATCAAACAGCAGGTTGGTGTCCAACGTGTTAAGGTCAGTGATGCTACTGGACAGATCTGAGGTCAGTCTGATGTCGTTTGAGAAGTCGGACGCCACAGCGTTGAGCTCTGAAGCTACCTGACCCACCAACTGGGAACTGGGGTTGAGGCCATCATCCCCCAACAAGTCTTTGACAGTGTTGTTGAAGTCCAGCTGTTGTTGCTCGTCCTCTACCTCCTGCTGCTGTGTGCTCTGGAGGAGGAGCTGTGATTGTGTCTGCACAGGATTCTCCTGGAGCTGCTGCTGCTGCTGTTGTTGTTGTTGCTGGTCTTGCTCACCAGGACCTGCTTGTGCTTGGCTGTCCCCAGTGGAGAAACTCACCTGTTCTCCACTGCCAGCGGTGAGGTAGCCATGCTGCTGGAGCTCAAAGGCAGCAGGGCTGGAGCTAACAGGCAGCTGAGTCTGGTGAGCCGTTCCTCCAGTGAACCCAGGAGTGGTCTCCAGGATCTGTGTAAGGTTCATACGGGCCGTGTAGTTGGAGGGAAGGTTGTTTATGCCCAGGCCACGAACAGAATCATCACCATCGGCTTCCATCTTGCTGAGAAGAACATTGGTGATTTTGGCTGTGTTACTCTGACCCTGCACAGGCAGCATCTCGCTCTGCATCATGATATTCAGAGGTACAGACTGGCTACGCTGGACCATGCTGTGGACAGAGCTAACCGTCTGGTTGTTGGACAGGATGCTGAGCACCTCAGATGTGATGGGGGAGTTAAAGGGTGAAACCACAGCTCTGGTGGTGGTGGTGGTATTCGTGGTTGTGGTTGGAGGGCCGGTGTTTCCACTGAAGTTTCTCTGACGCACCGCAGGGCTAACACTGCGGCAACGGAAAGTACTGGACGTAGATGAGGTTGATGCCTTGTTGTCTAATGGTGCAGGCACAGCGAAACTCTCCTGTTTAGTGGGAGTAGTTACAGTTGTTACCAGCTGCTGCTGGGGTTGTTGTTGTTGTTGTTGCTGCACTGGAGAAATGGGGGTCAAACGGCCAAAGTGAGCAGCATCCTGTCTTGACTGAGCCTGAAATGATTGGCCAGGAATTGCAAAAGCATGTGGTTTACGAAACTGGTCATCTACCAGGTCTTGGTAGCTTGGCAGAATGCCAATGCTATGGTTGGACAACGGACTTGCAGAGTTGCTGTTGTAGCGGTTATTGATCCACTCCAGTTTGGCCTTGTCAGGGTGTGTCGCCATTGGCCTCTGCATCGGCTTAACAGGGCTGCTGGAGACAATGCTGGCGTCGTGATATCCTGTAATGCTTGAGTTTATGGGAGTGAATGCAAAAGGGTTCCTGCACTCCACCGGGCTTGGGGGGACACTGCTGCTGCAGTTGGACAGTGGTGTGCTAATGGGGGTGTGGCGACCCATGGCTCCGTCCACAGGGGTGATGGGAGCCATGCGGGAACACGGGCTCTCTCTTGTCAAGCTGTGCCCAAGCGTCATTTCAGAGGTGGGGGTGGGTGTTGGGGTTGGAGTCGGAGTCGGAGTGGGAGTTTGGACAGGAGTGGTACTGCTGTGAGCAGAGTGGTAGAAGGTAGTGCCGGCCTGATGAGCGTTTAGAATAGTTCCTTGGTTGCTGGCTGACTGGCTTTGTAAAGACACATCAACACAGCTACCAAACAGGCCCTTCAGCTTCATCTGCTCCTCCATTTGGACTAGCTCCTCCACGATGCTGTCCTGGGTCATGTCATCATCATTGAATGGAAAGTAGTCCATGCTGGGCTGAGAACCTGCAAAGTCAACCATCTCCTGCGTGAGGGTGAGTTGACCTGAGGCCTCGGGGGGTTGAGCTATAATGGAAAGTTGGTCAGTAGGGGCTTGTTTGTGTTCTGCTGGTATCTGCTGAGCAAACGCCTGCTTCCGAAGCTCATCAAGCTGTCCCTCCTCCCATATTGTGCTCTTTAAGTCACTCATCACAGAGGCTTCGTGTGCTCCTGAGTTGGCTGGTATGGCACGAGGGTCCCCGGTGATCTGCTGTAGCAACGCCTGATCAGACGTGTTGTTTCCAGCTGCTCTAGTGCTGGTGTCAGTGCTGAGTGAATGGTCTTCATGTTTTACCACCAAGGTCTGGGAAGTGACAACAGTCTGGGAGCCCACAGTGTGTGTGATGGGCGAGTCGGAGAGTGCAAGGATCTGTGTGGGCCCTATGGAGGTGTGTTTCACAGTCACTTTGCAGGGGGCACTCTCTGGTCTGGCAGGGGTTCCTGGTCTGGGGATCCTCTTCACTGCAGCACTGACTCCAAGTCTGGGATTGTCAACTACAGCCAGTGGCTGCTGGGAAATGAACACCCTCTTCACAGGAATCACATGGGACTCCCCGCTTGAGCCTGTGCGCTTCCTGGGGCTCTTGGCATCTGAGCAGGGATCCTTCGATGTTGGGGTAACAGCGGAGGAGCCATTGGATGATGTGTTGCCATTGGAGTTCTGATTATCAACAGTCAAGTACAAAGTACTGTCATGGCAGTTACTGTTATTGCTGTCCTGAGTCCCAGCTACAGATACCGAGGTGGGTGGGGATGTGGAGTCATGTTTTACCCTTACACCTTTGTCTGGACCTGGAGAACACTTAACCAGGAAGCTTGGCTCACTGGCAGCCCTGAACTTAGCCACTCTCTCCTCTTTGGCCCCACCAGCTGTTTTCTCCATACCAGAGGTGGGGTTATTGTCATTTCCAGATTCAGACACAACTTTGGTGTCAGTGGAGAGGGTTGGGGTCGAGGATGGGGCACTGGGTCTGATTGCAGGAGACTGAGTGGCAACCGAGCTCACACCGTGCAGCTGCTGGGAATCATCCGAAACAGCCATGGTGTTAATACCCGCTGAGGCAGGACGCACGGTTGCACTGCTGCTGCTGGGAGCCAGAGCGATGGCCGTCATCTTCACCACGTTGACCGAGCTGACGTGGGGAGTGGGCATCACAGTTTTTATGGGGCTGTTAGTGATGAGCAGGGTCGGAGGTGAGCGCAGCGTGATGGCACTGGTGGCAGAGGGCTTGGGCAGAATTTGGGCATACCGTGTACCATGTCGTGCCAGGCGGTCACCCACAGGACTAGCGGAGATATTCTGGGGAGTTTTGGGGGACTGTTTAAGAGACTGAGTGACCACTTGGAAGTTCACAGGCAACACTTTCCCCTCTGTTGTCCCTACAGGGCTAGGCGAAGTCATCAACTGCCTACTTCTCTGCACCTGTGAGACAAAGAGTGAATATAAAATTACATTTCAGCACATTCATCAACGCCATAGCTCAGCATATTCAGAAGGAAAAACACTTACCGTGACTGGACTGGGGACAGCTGCTACTACGATGCCTATGGTGGGCTGAGGGGAGAGCAGAGCAGGGCTGCCACAGGGAATAGTGGGGCCGGGGGTACTGGCCTCTGTTCTTTTGATCTGGGTCTCACTAGGCAGGGGTGAGTGAAGCTTCTGCTCCTGCTGCTTCTTCTGGATCTTGCGCTGGAGTTGCTGCTTTGCATCAACAGAGGGAGAGGGCAGGGTCTTCACTTGGGGCTGGAAAGAATTGGCCTCGGCTGTGGGCACAAACGCAGAGGCTGGAGTTGGTGTCTTCATCCCTAAAAAGAGAACAAAAATTCAAAGCATTACGATAAGCGAAAAACACAGTGAAGCACTGCAAGCCAGGTGTGGCCAATAGCAGCAGGATGGGTTTAATCTTCAAGAACGATGACAAAGTGACAACATGAATTGTTGATTTTATGCTCCTTTTGAGGAAGCATAAAATAATCGTTTTTGATTTTAGGCAGGATTTTAATTTGTGCTAAATTAAGCTGTGTCACGCTGAGATCTGACTGTGTCCACAGAGACATATTTTCTTGATGTAGTCAGGATGATAATACATTTTCCTACAATATGCATATGCCAGTCCCCTGAAATGAATGAGCATACACTGTTTGTGACACGTGTAGAGACTTAAAAATATTTGCAGAATCACACTGTCAGCGTGTGGAAGTGTAAACAATCAATCAATAAGCACAAACTTTCCAACTCATATGCCCATCAATACAATCAATACACGATGTACTTCACACAGTAACAGAAACATCAGAGGACATCTTTACCTGTGGGTGTTCCGGTCATAACAGTGAGTGCAGCCATGGATTTAGTACCAATGTAGTGGCTATTGAGCAGGAAGCGGGCCAGGTCCTCCACGTTGTCAAACTGACGACTCAGGACCTTTTGGGCCCACTCACACACCAGTCCACAGGCTGCAGATCTCATTTCATCTTCAGCACTCGGGGACTGACCCGTCGACTCCATCAGCTCACACTACAGCAGCAAAGGGATTAAAGGTCAGTCTATACATTTAAAAAGCCTGACTAGATGTTTAATGTATGTTTTTTTTTGCAGTGTAACGTACCCCATCACCAGATTTCTGCAGATCCAGGTTGGGTAAGGAGGGCATGTGAACAAAAGCTTTCTTCCTTAACCCGCTATAACAGTATGTGAGGAGGAGTTAAGGTGTGTCACACACAGTGACTGTGGATATGTACAATATATGCAGGGTTTATGTCAGATCTAGCCAGTTAAATATTTAGTGTACAGTCTATTCCTCTTATCCTCTTTTGGTCTCAAGCTAAATGTTACCTTCTCTGCCAGAAAGTGTACATTAAAATAAAAAAACCTCAAAGCCAAACAAGCTTTTCAGCTCTGTGCAAAAAGATTCCGACTATTGGCTTTTCTAGTCCACCTATAAAAGTCCTCAGGTTAAAGTGGTTTTATTTTTACGATGAATTCAGCAGTTCAATGTATTTGATTTCCAAAACTTTTAACTTTTTCTTTGTGGAAACTGTTTTACTGTCTTTAGATACTTAGTTCTTCTCAGTGGTACATTGTTTACATCTTGTGCCTCTTTCTATGCATTATGATGACAAAAAGTCAGACTGCGCTCAAAGGAGAACCACGAATTCACACCGCAAGCAATATGGGCAATAAGTCACAAACTTATTCGTTGACAACAACAGAGTGTTATTTGCCTGTAATTGTCATGACTTGCTAATAGATTAAATTTCAGGCATTATTAGTCTTCTTTTTTGTGTATAATACATGTCATCAGTTTAGGTGATGGATAGTCTATTATGCTTAATTTAACAAAGGCACTCACTGCTAGCAGAAAAATATAAGATCTTCCTTGTGTAGACAGAATAAAGTGCATAGGAACATCAGAAGTAAAGGATATTTGGATTTGCCTCTCATGCCCAGCCGACGTGCTTTCATGTTAGGAAAGACATTCTTCATGATCTTTCCAAAATCTGCTGCACTCAGTGGATTGTAGCCGAGATTGTCACAATAGCTCCTGCAAGAGAAGAGAGAACCAACCATAGGATTATAAGGCATACACAGATGCATACTGTATGTTAGTAACCTCTTCTGTTCCCCTGACACCACACACACACACTCACTTGTATTCATCATACACCTCTTGCTTTGGGAGGGAAGTCTCTGGGTGCTCTTCTAGGTGATTCCGTATCCAGTTGAATGCATACATCTGTTGAGTACGGCTAGATGACATGGAACTCTGATCACTGAAATTAATACATGAGAAAAATAAACCTGGTGAGGCAGTGTCTTCGACTTGTACGCATCATTTCTTGTTAATACAGAAACTTTAATACCATAATCCAGGAGTGGAGGACCCCCTCTCATTCTCAGTCCAAATGGGCAGAATTGGGGGGTTGGGGTGATGAATAGATATGGGGAAACAAATGAAACACAGACAGCTAGGTATAGCAAAAGTCTACATTTATCAGTGGTTTGCTTCATAATGATAATCAATCATACAGCTGAAAAATGAATGATAATTTCGTATGAAGAAAAAAAAAACTCACCAGTGACCAACGAACCCCCAAAAATGTCACAAAGCAAAAAATATATATTTTTTTTACAATCTAGCAGCCTAAACTGTGTCTGCGCACGCAGCAGCCTGCGGATAGCAACTTGAATTTTTTGACAAGCAATGAGACAACAGTGCCAATAATGTAATGAGAGCCATAACAAAGCAGCCATGTGTGTGTGGGACATAAAAAAAAATAAGAGGCCAAAGTGGAAAACTCGAGTAAAGAGTGTGTCTGTGACATACCTTTTGTCATTGCCACTGCTGGGACCAGAAGGCAACTTCAGGTAGAGGTAGAGCTTTTCGATGTCTGTAAACTTCTCAACATCTTGCTGTAAAAATAAAAAATATCACAAGGGATTCATCATAAACACAACTGGACTGGCAGAGGACAAATAACAAATACTTTAATGCAGAAAATTTAGCGCCCATTTTAAGACACTGCACAGGTATGACAGTTGCACACGACCTCCTCGCTAGTGATTCCACCCCAACTGCTTTTCAATTGGTTTCTAAGAATGGATTAATCTTACCTCTTCCTTTTCTATTTGCCTCTTTGTTGCTAGGGGAACCAATACTTGAATGAATGAAGTGAGAGCTGTCAGCCAATGAGCAGTGAATGAAAATGCTATTTACTACACTCCACTGCAACAAGCACAGAGTGAATGACCTGAGTCCTTCTCCGGTTATACAAAGGTTGGATCTTTAGATTTTGCACCATCCAGTCAGATGTTTTCCCTGGATTTTCTTTTTTTTCTTCTTTTTTTTTTTTTACACCTGGCATTAGCATGTATATACAGGTAACCTAGGCAACCTCGAAGGCTTGATTTAATTTACATAAGTTGATTTACAAAATCTCCAATATGGGAAACATCCTGTCAAGCCATCTGATGGCTGCACAATGCTAGAAACGCCTTTTTAGTCAAAATACCAGCAATACAAACAGACCTAACATTTAAATCCCGCTAAGTCCAGAATATAGTACCACACCTACACTGGTTTGATCCACACACTTTTTTTTTTTAAACCTCCAAAAATGTTGTTCGATTGTTTCCGTTTCACTCACTACTAAATAGTATTAGTATTTCTGATATTTCTCTCCTCACCCTTTCATTCTGTGCGGCTAACATTGTACACTAAGGTGCTCCTGATTTTTACTCTACAATATACAAATTTATCCAGATGTAAGACACGTATTATCACCAGGCGTAAATGAGGTCTTTTAGATGTTTATTTTCCCCCGGTCTGATTTACTGTGTGCAGCAGTGTCAGCATGTAAGCATCTGAAGTGCTAAAAGCTGGCTGCCTGCTGAAGTCTGTCAAACATCAGACGGACGTGTTGAAATTAAAATACAGATGGTTAACTGTCTGTAGTTTTTTTTTTATAAGTAACATAAAAAGACAATGCTTTATGACGGAGCTTTGATGTCACCGACATGGCTTTGTTGCTGAATGGTTCAGCTCAGACACATGAGCCACATTACAAACATGTGGCATAGATTAATACACCATATTTTTTTTTGTACATGCCAAAAAGGCAGAATTTAACTGAATCTACATCTATTTGTAGACTCTACTGTTACTGTAATAAAGACAAAACCCTCAATATAGTAAAAAAAATGTTCAGGTTAATATTATAAAATGTATTTGTATCAATTATTGTGAAGTAAATTATAAAAGAAATGTATAAAAGTATCATGTTTTTAGTTAAATAATTAGCAGCAAATAGTAACTGAAGTCAAATTTCTTGTATTTGTACATAAACTTGGCCTATAAAGACAGAGTATAGGCACCAAACATTTATATATTCTTTCTTAACAAGAGCTGCACACGTGTCCTCGTGATCCACTATTAAACAGTTACACATGACCTTCTGATGATGAGACGGGGGTAGAGTGTTAACACATAACAAAGTCTGTTATGGATACTCACCAATATGCTGTCCACTTTTGATTGTACAGATTTGCTGCAATGAGAAAGAGAGCAAAAGCCAGCAATGTGAATAAATAACATTGATTACATGCAGCATTATTTTATTATATCTGCTAAATTTATTTTATTTTTAATCGTAAATAAAAATAATAATAAAGCTAAATGATGATACACAATCATACGTGCTGAAAAATGTACGGCTTTGCCATAAAATGTGATTAAATTCAAGACAATGTGACATTTTCGTTATCTGTATCCACTCAGATATTATGCTATGCAGTGGCCGTGGAAAGTATTAGTCTCCTTTATTTTTTTTGCACACTTTATTAAATTATAGATTTAATTCAAAATTGATTGAATGTACTTTTAGGTAAAAGTGAAAAATCTAAATCTCTCATTTACATAAGAATTTAGATCCATGATTCAGTAAACTGTGGAGGCAACTTTGGCAGAAATTACAGCTTCAAGTCTAAATTTTACTCAGGTTGGGTGTGGAGTGTCTCCACGTCTCTCTAGAGATGTTTCAAGGACATTCAGAGCCTCAAAGCACCTCCATTGTTGTCTTGCCTTTATGCTTTCGATTATTGTCGTGCTGAATGATAAAACCTTCACCTTTTCTTCTAGATCCTGTTTGTATTTGGCTGTATTCATTCTCGTTCCTGCCACAAAGAAGCACCTACACATCACACTTATTAGCCATATTGTAGAAATGGTAGCCAGGTGATGAACAGTACACAGTACCTGCTCCCTGAGCTTGAACCTTCTTGTTTGGTTCTGGGAACTTGGGAGCCCACTGGGAGCATTTAAAGCTTCAGTAATGGTGTTATACGCTCCCATCTACTTTCTAACTTCCTTGGGTTTTGGTCTTTAAATGTCCCTGTACAGTGAACCCTCACAATGTAGTGTCACTTATGAATTATCAGCAGTTTGTGTCATTATTGACAAGTCATAGTGTCGTACCATTGTAAAATAAGATGAATTGCATTATGGGTTCTTTTTTTGGTTCCAGATACATTTTTAACAGTCATAGTAAGAAAAGTACAGTAGTTATTATTATTATTATTATTATTATTAACAATGGCCCAGCTCTATTTAACAGAGCAGTGTGTAGGATTTAGTGGCATCTAGCAGTGTAGTTGCAAATTGCAACCCCCTCAACTCGCCTTCCTGCTCCAAGCATGAAAAGGAAACGACGGTGGCTGCGAAATGTTTAAAAAACATGAAAAGGAAACGACGGTGGCTGCGAAATGTTTAAAAAACGTTAAGAATTTAGGAGAAAAAAAAAATAGAGCCAGTGTTTAATTTTTTCCTTTTTGGGCTACTGAAAATGGCTTTTTTTTTTAGGTGATTACACACATATTTCATATAATATTACATTTCTATTAGAGTCCCTTAAATATTACACACGCCAGAGTCAGCATGAACAACAGCAAATAATCCAGCCAGTTTTAAATTAATCATTTACACCTACTGTGTCATGATTAAAAAAAAGACCTATTACCTTAAATGTGAAATTCTAGGAAGAACTAGGACATACAAATAATATAACATGGTGGACAGTAAATATACTGCACCTTTTAGTTGATAGGGGTTAATAGAAACTTCAAACACAACCCTAGAGATGTCTCAATGATCAATCAAAGCAGGTGCACCAAAGGATGCAAAGCAAAAAAAATATGAATATTTATGTAGGGGAGAGATTTCAATTTTAAAAAATGGGGTGTAATAATTGTGTAAAAACCTTTTTAAAAGAAATATTTTCACTTTTCAGATGCAAAAAAAGTGGATTTAATCTTTATTTTTATTTTAATTTTTGAATCCAGTGTGTAAGATTTAGTGGCACTCCCACATCTCATCCTCTCACATAAAAAAAGCAAAAGGGTCTAAATATCTAGATCAGGGTTTATTTTGTCTGCTCGGGGCTACTGTAGAAAAATGGCAGTACAACATGGTGGACTCGGTGGAAGAGGACCCGCTCTTACTGTAGATATAAAGGGGTCAACAAAAACACATTATTATATACCCAATTTCTCAATAGATACTCTTAAATCTTGCACACTGAACCTTTTAAAAAATATATATATTTATATATAAAGTGCAAAATAAAATGAATTATTCCACCGCACAGTAATAACACATGTGTAGATATAGATAATAAAATGTTATTTGGTGCAATTCACTCTCGTGGAAATCAGCACTGAAATAATTAAATATTAAAGCAAACACATGCACAAACTCTCTTATCGTCATTAAGAGCATTAAATCAGTGTCTGCTTTGACACCTGTCATCCTGAGCATCAGCACCACCGGAGGATTTGGTGTCATCTATCACATGGCCTCCTTTGGCATTGCTCGATGCTAATGATTATAGCTGCCACTGCTGCATGCATGCATGTATGTTTGCATGTTTGCAGGTTAACGTGTTGTATTCATGCACAAACATGCAGCGGGCATCCGTGCTGTCGTGTTTCGGGGTTAAATATGTCCGCTTAGCACGGGAGCACTCGTGTTATTTTCAGCCCCGCTTTTGTGCACAAGCACACACACACACACACACATCCTCCCCTTGCACACACTCCAAGAAGCTAGATACGCTAATTATGAGGCTAGCGAAAAGGACAGTGTGGCTTTGCTTGTGGATCATTTCCATCCTTACCAAATTGAATTCTTTATTTTGAACTGTAACGCGTTAGCCTCGGGCCCCTGGAGTCCTGGCACCAACGCTGGAAGAGAGCCTAATCCCGAGGCAGGCTTCTGATCAGGTTGTTGTTGATCATCAGCCATCACGATGGAGGGGTGGTGGGGGAGCTTTAACAAGTAGGCCTCATCCCCGGCTGTGCCACTGCACCCGGACCCACCGCTGCTGGAGCGGCTCAGTCAGCTAGGACAGCCCGCTGAATCCACCGCGGGACATGGCTACAAACACTGGTGCAAGAAAGAAGAAGAAAAACCCGAAACTGCAACAGCACACCAAGGGAAACACACACACACACACACGGGAATACAAAAGGCATTTCGCAGAGATCTCTTCGCTGCCGCAAATAGCACGCCTGCAGCAGCCAGCAAGCAGCTACAGACGAGCTGCCTGCGTCAAGGTACACGCAGGTAGCGCGCCACAGCCCGGAAGTACACAGGGGTCGTTCCTTCGAAATAAAAGCATGGCATTTTTCTTTTTTTTTAAACTTTGTGTTTATTTCAGTATACTTATAACACATATATACATATTCATATTTGTCTGATATTTAATGCTTAATACAAAGCATAGGAGGACATTTAACAGGTTTTTTAGAGGTAATACCATGTCCCATTCTGTGTTTTTATTTTTCCTCTCAGTATTTTATTCTATTGTATTTTTATTGTATTTAAATATAAAGGACTACTATGATCTATCTATCTATCTATCTATCTATCTATCTATCTATCTATCTATCTATCTATCTAAAGTACAACATAAATTATGGGCATATCATGTTATATCATGTCATGTTATCACTGTTTTTTGTTTTTAATGAGATGCGATTGTTTCTCTTCTGTACACCCTGCATGCTTATACCTGCATATACAGGGGCACTTATACACACACTGGCCAGCCACTACATTAGATACACTTGTGCAATTCAGTGTGATACGATACAATAACTCTGACAGTGGGGTGGCTGATATATTAGTAAACATCTCCCAATATAATGCAGTCCTGTCTAACAGTACTGCAGAACTGCAACTGCATCAGTAAACAGTTAAATGAATTCCTCTCTGACAGCGTCAACAAAAACTGAAAAATTATAAACTAGAGTAGAATTTATGTCAGAGTTTTTGTATTAGATGTTTTATTTTTTTATTTTTGTGGGGAGGATAGAAAGGAAAATAATATGAAGATATTCAGTGTATGTATCTTATTTGCACATTTGTCTTCTGCTATTTTTGACATTTTATAGACAGAATTAATCAGTTCATTGAAAAATATCATGATATTAATCCAGAGTATTAAAAAATATTAATTAATTAACTCCATGATTTATTCCCCACTCCGATAAACATGCAAATACTTTTAATTTGAATGAGTCTGATCACACTGAATTGTAACTAATGAGATCAGTGTATATTGTATGTCCTTGTTTGTTTGTTTGCTTTTATAATGTTCATTGTCTTTTCAGGAGGATAGGAGGGAAGATAATATGAAGTTATTCAATGCACAGTTATGTTAGCTTGTTTTAATTGAAAATCAGATTAATTTATAATAAAGTATAATTCAAAATATTGATTTGTTTCTTTTTAAGAGTATTTCAATATTAAACACATTGCACAACTCTCCAACACACCATGATTTATTCCCCTCTCCTATAAACCTGCAAATACTTTTAATTTGAA
The DNA here is from genome assembly GCF_000972845.2 of Larimichthys crocea. Lineage (NCBI taxonomy): Eukaryota > Metazoa > Chordata > Actinopteri > Sciaenidae > Larimichthys > Larimichthys crocea. The sequence goes on along the minus strand of NC_040031.1, from coordinate 14,883,003 downwards.
CTTTTAAACTTTAAAATTTTAATAACATTAAATGCACCCTTGCTCTAATATTTCTTAAAATAGTTTGACAGAGTTTTCATTTTAAAGTCCTGCCGGGGGTTTTGACTTTTTCTCCGCATTGCCTGTAACTTGACGCGGGTCTGTGCGCTGTTAGCTCGGCTGTCAGCCTGCAGGGGCGCTGCTGCAGGAAGCTGCTTGATCAGATAGTGACAATGACGGGTAAACAGCCAGGATGATATCACTTCACCATGTAAACCAGTCTCTTTACCATGGCGTTAATCGATCTACATATCTCCTCATATGTTTGTATTGATTGATCACCTGATCAGAGAGAGGAGATGCTGGAGCGGCAAACAGCTCTGCACACAGACAGATTGTTTCAAGATGTTTCTCTGCTCATCACACAGCTTACTATTTTTTCCTTCGGCTGAAATCTGAGACACAGCTGGCTGGAAAAAAAATAACCTCAGAGATGGAGACTGTCTGTAGCAGACATATAAATATAACGTGCACTTATGTCACATCAGTAAACCTCCTGGAAATGACACACACACACATCGCCTGTTAATTAGATTATAATCACTGTTTTTAACCTATAGATTAATTAGTAATCATCTATAGATCCAATTTGTGACAATATTAATGTGAAAATTCAGAGGAATGAAGCCACCAGGTCAAGAAAAACAAGACCTAAATAAATTCTTTCATCATGACTTATTTTATGCTGCCATCTTTTGATGGAAGCGGGTAATGTTACTCCACTGACACCATGGTCAGGAAACATAATGCAAGACAGCAATGCACACACACACACACACACACATACACAGGGGAAAGGCATGTATGTACATGTCTACTTGGATGACCTCTTCAGATAAGAATAACAGGAACAAGAGGAAATAATAGAAATGTTGCTGCTTGCTTTGTGTGTGTTTGCAGGGCTTGAAGCCGTGCTCCAGTTTGGTATGTATGCATGTTTATTTAACGTCTCTTGACCTGATTAAACACCACAAAAGAAACCACACTCACACAGTGGCAAATAAATATTGTAATCTTCATTATATTTTTGGATAACTATGTCTGTGAAATGTAGATTTTGGACAATATTATCATCTTTACAGACTCCACAGATGGATCGCTTGTCATTTTTCCCTTTTAAACAATGTCATAATAAATAAATAAAAATACTGTAAGAGGAAACATTAAATAAAAATGTTTGTGATGCAAAATTTGAAATAGAGGAAGTGCATTTGCAGATTAACAATTCTTTAATATTTAGGAATAAAATAAAACAATTTCTCTCAGAAATGTGTTATTAGTTATATGATTTAATTACTTTATGTCCTCGTAATAATTGTCAGATTCAGTTTCATTTGTTTTCTTAAGGATATTGGATTTATTATATGACATCATATGTATCACTGGATATGTATTCCTGCATCACTATAACTATAAATGATACAAGAGCGATGAGACTCGTGTCCATAAAAACACATTGAACTCTTCATACACAAGAAGGGGGATCTACTTTACACTTTGTCGAGTTGCAGAAAGTTTTTTTTACAGTCTGAATGAAGACTTTATTCTGAAACAAATGTAAAAATATTTTAACACAAAAGGACTGAATGTGTTGGAGATTATTGATCAGAGAGGTTTGTTTCCAACAGAGTGATGCAATGGTGTGTTCTTAATATGAATTACAATGCTAAATAAAATGTACAAACATGAATTACTGAAAGAAACAAGCCCCTAATCTCACAGTATTATTTATTCCTCACTATGCTGATGATGTTGTTTTCTATTCATATTGTGGTTGTTCATATTGTAAGTGTATGACAGGAAACATATTTGATTTAGATTCTGGTTTGAATATTTGAAATTGTCTGAAAAAAATATACTGGAATAAAAGGTTGCAAAAGCTTAACTATATCAAATTCGTCTATGATACCTACGTGCAACTGTAAAGATCTTGTGTTTGGAGCTATAAGCTGTTTTCAGACAGCACAAAATAGACACAAATCTCACAGTCAGTGGACATATGAAGATGAAACCAAATGCAGTGAGGCATAAGGTTAGCATGGAGCAACAGTGGAGCAGGTCATAAATAATAACTATCTTACAGTATATGATATGATTGATAGTCTCCATGCTGAATATATGCTCTCTATATATGACATTTGAATAAAACATTAATTTATGATACTATAAGCCACTAAAATGTAAATAATTACACAGGCCTGTTCAGCGTTTAGCTGTTGAAATTATAAATTGGAGTAAAACAGATGAGCAGTGATGTTAAATTGTGGAAATTTGTTGCTAATTTTGCTGTAATGTGTGAAAGACTGAGACGTCTGAATGTTATTTCTCATTTACTAAACGGGCTGAAATGTCTCATTTTTATTCATTAATCAGATAAATCGTTGCCTCAACATTAAGATATTCTCCCTCTTTCCATAACTTATCACACACATCCATCAAACCATGTCATTTTCTGGCTTGTTAACAACACCGGAGGTGAGAAACAGTGACACTTCATCTAAATCTCAAGAAAATGTTGTTTCCTTGTTAGTCATTGTTTTCTCACTCTATTTCTGACCTTCGGTTGCTGGCTATTCTGGACTGATTTATTTTACTGTCAATCTCCTGTCACTTCTGATTTGGGCTGGAAGCTCTCATCTCAGAAGACTTTGCCCTTGCTCATTCCTCCAAATGTTAAGATTCACACAACACTCCTGCCAAAGTTGCTGCCATTTTTGTGGCAACGTCTCGCCGCAGTAACGATTTCCAATATCTTCTCAATGCACCCTACTTAGTTCTGATTCATGTGCTTACCTTGCTTGGTTATTAAAGTTTTACACTAAATATTCTGCACCTTTTGCTGTATGTTGTATTTAACATGATGGCACACTTACACACATTTACTGCCCTCAAACAACACTTTTATTTTGTTGTTGTAGAGTTTTGACTTCATGACTTTCTTCCTTGGTATTAACCAGGTCACACATTAGACTGGCAGTGACCCTAAAACCACCCGTCTTCCTCTTATAGGTTATGGTGAATGTGGGACAGCGAGGTCACCACGGTGCAGAGGTCGGTAAGTCTGGCTCTCACGTGCATCGTGCAGCCATAGCTGCTCCAATCCTCTTACAACCCCCCACTTCTTACGGCACTCAGGCCAGACTATAAGATGCTTGCTGTGGCCAGGTCTTATCCTGAAGATACTGTAGCTTCTCAGTACAGAGTCACGCCAGCAGGTATCAAACACCATCGCCAACCTGCTTTCCTGTGTACACATATAGGCCTGTTTGCTTTGAAGATGCATTCACTGACCTCTTAGGTTATTTACAGATTTTTGCTGTATGAATTTCTTCAGCATAAACAAGACGTTGGTGAAGCTCATCAGAGTGACATTTCAATGGTTACTGTGCAGAATAAACCAAATTATTTTTGGATAAAATCAACATTTCTTAATTTCTTTTCATCCATCATCACAGGTCCATCCACAGAAAATTAACTGACCACTATTCTGATGACAGCTTAATTATTTTCAATCATGTTTAAGCATAAAAATGCCAAATTGAATGGTCCCAGCTGTTAAATTGTCAGGGGAAAAGTAATTTGAATACATCCCCCTGGGTTATGGTAAATTCTAATTCTAATTATATATTTTATGAATCTTCTGATTTTCCATAGAAAGAAAATGATCTACAGATGAATTAATAATAATAATAATAAACACATTGGTCAATGTAAATAGCATGAAGTTTAAGGAGTAAAAATAAAGATATGGATGATGGAGTCCAAGGAGATTGCTTACAAGTGTTGAAGCCGCTGTGAAAGAGCGGAGGTATGGACTCCATATAATCATGAAGAGTGAAGCTGACAGGTCAAGTATTTAAGGGCACTCCATGCTTATCTTATACCAGTTTGCTTAAGTGGGAGGTTTATCCATGACTAAAAGCTTTTCTTCCTTGCAGCATATTTAAGGATCTGCCAGAACGAGCCCCAACAACACCAGCGTCTTGACTCAGATGATCCGGTAGATGTGCAAAACCTCACCAGATATTTTCATATCATGCAAATATCCATCCATTATGTCTGGATTTTTAGGACAGGACCAGACATAATGAGTTTTAAGCACATATGTGAAAGCTGTGGGTTCATTTTATATGTTTTGTTGCAGGATTTTAAATCACCACAGTCTAGTTTCACATGTAAATCTCCTTTGTGAAGTCCCATATCACACCCCATTCATCCTCATCAATATTTACACAAGCAAATTTTGCCATGTGATTTTGATATCAGATCCCAAAATAACACTGTTAAGGCCAGTTGTCCATGTTCTTCTGGTTTATCAGTCCGATACCAGGGCGAAACATGGGAGTCCCTGGCTTTGACGTCACTTACACAACCTATCCCAGGCCAGCCTGTTATTGCAGATTTTATACAGCGTTTTTTTTCCTCCTTCTTCTTGGCGTCCTGTGGAAGAGCGGATGGGAAATTCTGATGTCATCAACCTTGGCACAGCGGGACAGAGGAGCATGCAGACCCTCAGGGTGCCACGATTTGTGCCCATGTGTTTGTGCCCCGTAGATGGTGAAATAGATGGTGTGGTGCTGCCCGCCTGTGCTGCACCTGCGTCCCAGCATGCTGATTGATCAGTTTGGTCATGTGGAATGTCACCATCTGCTCCCCAGTCCCACTCACCCCTTCTTGTGTGAATGCCAATCACTGGCAGGAAGATAGTTATTTAAGCCATGTCAAATCAGGCGCATGACGATGAGCAATATGCCAACAACACTTGAAATGTGTGTTGCAGGCGTAGTATTCAAAACATCTTACAGTAAAAGGACAACCATGACTTTGGTCTGCGAAGGGACGTATGCTTTCTTTTTGTTCTTATTGGTTGGCCACATCTATACAAATTTTTTTTACTTTAAAGAATATAATCAGATTTTAAGCCTCTCACTAATATATTGTACATTAATTGAATTTGATAACTGAAAGCTGCAAAGAAATGTGTTTTTATTTGTTTGCATATGAGAGTCTTGGTTTCACTCCTTTTATTTTGAGCACAGCTCTTTATTTATTTCTCCTCCATCCCCTTCAGTTGCTCTTTTTTTGGCCTCTTAATGGCCAACAACGTATCAGGGGGCCATCAGGAGTGACATTCTTCATTGTAGAGCGTCATAACCAATGACATTTCAACCATGGGAAAATAAAGATATGCAAATTTGAACTCATTAACATTTGCATTACCTGTTTGAATAATCGCAGCCCTGACAAGGCTGCAATTAACTAAGATTGATGCAAAGTTCAGGGTTAGGGGACTGTATATATTTGCTCTTGAATCATTTACTGAAGGTGTGTGTGTGTGTGTGTGTGTGTGTGTGTGTGTGTGTGTGTGTGTGTGTGTGTGTGTGTGTGTGTTATGCATGCTTAGTATGTCAGATAGGAGGAATAATCTCTGTCAGTGGAAAAGGTCATTCACTTGCCACTCCTTGGATTATTTGGTAATTTCCTGAATTTTGTGTTTTTAAAACTCCCGCGTTGAGAACATTCTCTCTTCATAACGTGCGTCTTAACTTCATGAGAAAAATCATCTGTAGGTCAACGAATGATTGTCCTGATGAGACTGACCTCCTAACCCAGTTAACAGTAGCGTGGATAGTGAGGATTAGACTTTGACTTTAAGGAAGCTGCACAGACCACACAGCTCACCTTCAGACAGACAGACAGACAGCGGGATACCAACAGACAATAACTGTTTGCGTGTCTGCTCTCAGATCGGTTTGTCACAGTTTAGTCTTTTTATTATGCTTGAATTTGTTGCTTTTGTTGCTTTAAAAAACAGCTTTTAATACTAATTCTTTAAAATAAATTTGGTTCAACACTAATACTGTAGATGTAATAGAAATATTCCAAAGCACTGCTAGTTTGGCCACATTACACACTGTCCTCTTCGGTGTAAATACTGGAGGCTTAGTAAGACAGTAAGACAACATGTTTAAGATTGAGACTCTGATGCTGTCCAAGTGGGAATTATTTGATTGGATTCTCTTGAGGGCTCTCTGGGACAAAATGCTTTGCCAGGACAGTGTGGCACACTGCAGGTCGCAGCATCACGCCAACTGCAGTGTTTTTATCCTCTACTGTGAATCATATTTTTGCAACATACAGAGAAACTGCGGATAATACAAAAGGCTGGCTCATTGTACTGTTTGCACACCCTCTGTTATGCCTGTTTTAATATATTATAATATGACCAGTTTAGGCAGTACACTTCCTAATGACAGTTTGTGGAGACATGATCCATAAATCACTTTGTTTGCTCATGCAGTAGGTCACTGTCAATGTCAGCTACCAGGGCAGCAGACAGTGGAATTTACCTCCCACAGGAAGTCTGACTGTTTAGGTGTTTTACGTTAGTAGATCACCCAGACAGACTACTGTATAAATAACCTTTAACCCAGCCTCTGGAGGAGCTCACCACGCCACACGTGCCTACAAATTAAGACTTTGTTCTATTTGTAAATGTAGGGCAGACAGGGGTGTGGTATCCTCTGTTTACTGCAAACCTCTACCTGTCTAACAGGAGATAATCTTCATGGCGTCATCACTGCTCTCTGGTCCTGAAGAGGGATTTCTCAGCTTGCTTGCATATGATTTTACACAAACCCAGGATGTCATAGGAATAGGATGACAGCTGAACAACAAAATCTATAACCCACACACTTGGTGATGGATTTTTTTTTTCTTCCCCTCCTCTTTGCTTTGGTGTGGTCAAGGTGTTTGTTTGCTTGTGCGTGGGTGGGGAATTCCCTGATTATTACAAGTGTCAGTTATTTTTATTATGCCATTTTGCACAAACAGGCTCCTTAATAGTCAACAAACATTATACACTGACTCTGTGTAGTCTATGACTGAATCATCTCTAATAAAATAAAATTAAAAAAATGCTCATAATAGTCTGGACCAAGCTTGTAGTACAGTAATAGCATCAACTCTTGGCCACCCCTTCTCTGCTGCCTGGAATGGTCCAGCCCTTATTTGCATAAGTTGTCTGCGGGTAGCTGCATGACCAGCAGGGGTAGGTTAGGGGAAGGAGTGCATGTGGACTACATACACATGAGTAGAGACACAGAGGGACGAGCTGTGTGTGGACTGTATCGTGAGCTTTGGAGTCTTGCACTGAACCAGACAGAGTTATGTACTGTGCTCATCCTGTGTCCGGCACAGGCAACAACTCATTGATGTATTGCTACAACATGAAACCAGTGAGTACATTTTCTTATACATAAATACATTTCTCTTGTATTTTCCAGAGGGTGCATGACACTGTCAGTGTGTTTGCTGAGGATGCTGTTGCACTCTTTTAACTGCCTTTTTTTTTTTTTATAGAGGTTGTGTTTGTTTGTTGACTCACATCATGAAACAGTAGTTTCCAGCTTAATCTGGTCCCAGTTGTAAAAACAGTGTGAATTGTTATTATTATTATTATTATTATTATTATTATTATTATTATTATTATTATTATTTTTATTTGCACAAGTTAAAAATGCATTCACACGTGCAACCTGTCTTAAAAGTTAAGATCATTATAATTTAATGATCTTCTCATTTGATTTCATCTTCTAGTGAGGCATGATGTGTTTGCACACATTTGTCGAGAAATAATGTTTAATGCTGATTTGCTTATTTGTGTGTTTGTGTGTGTGTGTGTGTGTGAGAGAGAAACAGAAGGTGTCAGGGTTTTGTGTGTTGCAGAGGCCATGTCTGTAGTTTGTGCTGTTTGTCATTGTCACTTCCTTGAAGAGTTGTCAACACAACATGAAGCTTATTCTTGCTCAGACGTCAAGTGTGTGAGTGCAACCTGAATGTGAATGCAAGAAGAGTTTGTGTGACATAAGTTAAAATCTCTCCATTATTTGTTTGTTTATTTGGCTCCAATTAACAGCACAAAAATCACACAACTCACTGTGATTATCACCTAAATCAATGCTTGCAATGCGCTTTAGTGCAACACCTCACTCACCTTCGGTTTCATGTTGACAAACCTGCGTTAAAATGCACCAGTGAGACTCATGCTTCCTGTTAAGCTAAACACCATGTAGTCAAGTCGAGCAGCAGAAAACATCTTGACATGAAGCAGAATGCTGTTATTTCTATTTGATTTAACCCCGCTATGTTGGAGCAGTCCCTCCACCACTGCAGTCATTATCAAAGGCAGCTTTGATCTCTGTGAGACTAACCATATCCAGACATCGTGGATCACAGAGGCAGAAAATTGGTTGCATGTGGCTGGAGTTGGCCATGGTGTAGCACAGCAATAGGCCCTGAATTGCAAGTTGATATTTCACTCATCTAGCATCATAATGCCGTGTGGAAAACAAAGTGTGTTTGTTCTGTTTATAAAAGTTTCTGTGTGTTTTTTAGATTAAAATAACTTTGGAAAGGGGAACTCACAGATTCCTACTTGTTCAAAAATGATTATTTCAAGCACATATGGAGGGTTTGTAGTATTTAAAATCTCTCTTAGTTTTGGTCTTTATTTGCTCTTATCATTTGTGATGCCATGATTGATGGTACCTAAATCAATGCTATGCTAAAAGAGGATGCCATGGTGACGGCCCCTCTCCAGCGGGGGCCAGAGAGGGCGTGCTGGGGCGGGGGTGTGACCATTATTAACGGGTCGCCTGCTATGCTGATGGTAAGGAGGACAATTGGCTTTATCCTCCGCCATATGCTGCCCATGGCGGCTCAGACGGGCCCAGTGTCGGCAGGGGCTCCTCTGTTTGGCCTAGCCCACAATCACCATGGGACTCATGCCAGCCAGGGTCACGGCTGCATGTGTGTGTGTGCGTGCGCTTAAGTGTGTGTGTGTGTGTCTTTGTGTGTGTGTGTGTGTGCTTGCACGAGCATACTCAAGAGAGTCTTTAATAGCCTGCTTTACAGAACTTGTCGTCCGGGTAACTGACACCCCATTGATGCTGCGCAGGGAGGTTTATTTTCATTTCCTGGGGCACATCAAAGCAATCGAGGGAGGTGCAGGTGCAGCCCAGACCTCTTGGTGTGTTTGAGTGAGTGAGCATGTGTTGGTGTGTTTTGTGTGCATATGTGCATATGTGCATTTTTTTTTTTCAGCTTTGTGCTTTACAATTAAAATCAAATAAGAACATTAACCAAAGGTACCTTGAGTTTAATCTGTTTTCTATATACAGTGTTTTGGTTGGTTCCTACAGGAGGCGGTCATTAGACTCAGTTCTCTGTTGGGTTTCTCTCTGAGGACAAAGTATGAAAAGGCCTGTAATTCAATTTTATTTGGATGGGAATTGTATCCCGGTCTCCTGAACCTGATCATGATTAGACCTGGGATTTCTCATGGTGAATGGTTCCTAAATCCGGATGAGGAGGTGCATGGATCTACAGCTTATGGATTATCGCAATAGCTCTAAGTGTGCATCAGCTCTCTGCTTTGTTTTCGTAATACCGTTGCTTAAGCTCGCACTAAAAGTATTCACGTTTGTGTCAGTGAGATTGCATTGAATGATACAGACACGTGAAAATCATTCTTTGTGTACATTATTTTATGTTTTAAAGTAGTTGTTTTTTTCCGACATCGCCTTAAACAAACTCTTCTCTTTAGGTTTATGGGCAGTCTCCCACCAATGACGACATCAACCAGAACTCATCCTTACATCCATCCATCAAGACCCCCAGCAATGTGTTCGCAAGCACCTTCTTTGGTGAGCTCAAACAATCCAAAATGAACATCATTATCTTTTGCCATCTTTTTGCCATTTAGTGTTTACTCAAACCTGCTGTACCTTTAGTCAAAGAAGTTTAATCAAACAAACTTACCCTATGAACACACCAATATCCTCCTTTTCATTAGTTTTTCTGGTGATGATCCAAAGTAATTAAAGTTTAGACTTGATGGTGCTAAAAAAGCGGAGTGTGCACCATATTTTGTTGCAGTTGTAGAGATATTTCACTTAAAAACGCAAGTGTCTACCTCATGGTGGAAAAGTCAGAGGATTGCCAAAGTCAGTCGGATTCATCCTGAATCCTGAATGTTTGTGCAAAATTTCATGGAAGTCCATTTAATAGTTGTTGACCATGAGCTGACACCATGAGCCAGGCTCTGCTCAAGGTTTTGGCCTCTTTTCCTTGCCAGTGGTGCCAAGTGTTTGATCATGGTGGGAATTGTTGGGTACGATCTAGAACTGCTCAATGGAAAGTGTCATGAGATAACTCCTGTTATGATTTGGCACTATATAAATAAAATTTAATCCAATGTTAATAGTTATTTAATAAGACTGTTAAATTGCCTGTGATTCAGTTATAAACATTGATTGATTGATAGGACTTCCATAGAGGCCGCTGTAGAGCTTCATAAATTGACTGGCTAATTGAGATGCTGTTTCAGTGCAGGCTATAACATGTCGTTATCCATTTTAGAGGGGACGAGCAATTCTCCCGACATCTGGAATGCTGTAAATGGGCTGAACCAGCAGGGCTATGAAGGTGCGCTGGGAGCAGCCACAACGCACCAAACACAGCCGGGGAGCTACAGCAACCTGCAACCAGCACACAATCACCTGGTGAGATTTACCTCCAGGTCCTTGGATGTTGACAGCACAGTACTTTGTGTAATCCCTGTGGATTAAATGTGCGTGTGTGTGTTTTGTCCATTCAGGACTATTCTCCACATTCAGTGATGGCTGCTGATATGAACAGGGGTCTCCCACCGATGTCCACTTTTCACCGCAACAACACAGCACCACGCACTCCAGTCAGCACTTCAGAGAATTCAACAGGTGAGGAAATAGAGAAAATCATTTTCACCGCCTATGTCAGCTCAAATTAGTCAAACCTTTCTTGTAATATTTTAAAATTGTGTGTTTTTTTCAGTCTCAGGTAGCCAGAGAAATGTGTCAGGAGGGTCACAGACAGGCGATACCTTGGGCAAAGCTCTGGCCTCTGTAAGTATTCACCACCTTAATCCCATTAGACCGGCTCATCTATGCCTTGTTATGTTCAAACAGTCAGACCAGAGCATAAAACCAAGCTCTGAGAGCCTCAGCGGTATAATGCAAAAGGAAAATAGTTATTTGCCCCTACCAGTAACAGACTAGTGCATAATAACGAAGTGCTGCTGGACATTTTACTGGCTGCTGACTAGTAAAATGACCAGAATTGATGAGTTTAGTTCATGTTACGAGCCTGCTTCAAAAGCTGTGGCAGCAGCTGTAAAACCTCACACAGAAATGACAAGTTGTGCTTTTAAAATGATCCATGCCCTACTCCCACTCCTGCCCCTCCTTCTCGCTCTCTCCCTCTCTGCTGCCAGATTTATTCCCCCGATCACACCAGCAGCAGCTTCCCCTCCAGTTCGTCCACACCGGTGAGGTCTCCGTCCCCGCTGCCAAGCGCAGGTGAACCTGCAGGTAAACTTGAGTAACACATGCTGCTGAAGGGGCTGCCTGCTGTGAAATTGTTATGTTACATTCTGTATATTCCAACACCTTTTAGATTAGAAATTAGAAATACTTCATGGTTTCATTTAGTCATTTTCTTCCTCTCAGGTACCAACATGTGGCCCCGGAGTTCAGTTCAGGCACCAGTTTCACCACACTACGAGTCTTCACTTATATCACTGGTAAAGATCTACTGTGATATCACATGCCTGAAATTGAGTTGATTTATGTTGTCATATAGAGATAATAGATGGATGGATATATAAATAACAAGACACAAGAAGGTCACTGCACCTGGAAAATACAGTCACGTAACTTTATATTTAACATACAGACATGAAACTGGTGTCAATCTTTTCAGCTAACTCTTGACAAAGCAGTGATTAATACAATAATTTCAGTCATTTAACTCACTCAGGATAATAAAGGCAAACACTTTTAACTTTTTGTCTCTTCTTCTTCGCAGTCTCAGGTGGAGGACCGACTGGACAGACTGGATGATGTGATCCACGTCCTGAGGAACCACGCTGTGGGCCCCACAGCTGGTCTACCCTCTGAAATCCATGGCCTGCTGAACCAAGCCCACCACGGTCACCCAGGATCTGCCAGCACTCTACCGCTCACCTGTCACACTCCAGCCATGGTTAACAACCATTTCTTTGAAGTATTTAGAGAGGGCAACGTGTACGGAAATTCCATGTTGTGTGTGTGTGTACAGTGTGTGTGTGCTGGTGTTCAGTTTCAGGAATTTTCCATGCGTTATGTCTGCATGTTTTCCTCATGTAAAGGTTGTTGTCCTTGAAATAGGAAACTGAGCACAATGGGAAAGCGAGTCGCCCCTTGTATGGAGAGCGTACAGTATGTGCGGACTTTAATTCCACTGTGGGCTGATGGGGGGGACGCCTGCATCGCTCACTCCCATTCCAGCTTGTTTCCTTTTCAGCAGACCAGGGGATTTTGGCCCAGCTGGAGTGGAAGTATATGCAGGGGAAAGGGGTTTTTAATCTAATCCTCAGGGGGAGGGGGGTATTAGATTCTATCACTTTTATTTTTCAGATGATGTCTCGGTTAGACGCGAATCACTCCAGAAGAGAATTAGTGGTATGTTTAGGGAGTATATAGTAGTTTTTAAGGGACGGATTAAGATAGACTGAGATTAAATTAATTCTGTAGAGAGAGATCTACCCACTATTACGCTGAAAATGATGGGGCAGATGTCGGGTTTGTGTCTTATTTGTCATTGGTTGGATCTAAGAGTTGCTCGCTGTCTTGTGTACACATGAATACTGCCCGTATCTCATCCCGTTTTTTTTTTGTGTGTCATAAAGGTTGAAGCTGTCAATATGAACAACAACCACTCAGCCTTGCAGAGTCGCGCACAAAATGGCCACCCATACCCGGCCAGACAGCGAGCCACACTCCAATCAATGGAAGGTGGAGGCAGAGGCGAGTCATTCATCTCATTTATCCACCACTATTTCAACGCCTTTTTTAATATTAGGAATTAACAGTTTCTCAATTGTGTGTGATCTCCCACAGGGGGTCTGGGAGTTCAGAGTAATATGGAACTGAAGATGGAAAGCAGGGAAAGGGAAGAGATGATGCACACCAATCACAGTCACAGCTCTGACAGCCAGAGATCAGATGAGGAGAGTGAACTCAAAACACAAGAAGAGAACAGTGGAGGGAACAGGTAAACAGCCCCGCTCTCCTGCTTTCCTCTTGTAGCCTGTGTATCATCTCTATGTGTAGATGAAGCCCTGAGCTCTTTATCTCAATTGACCTTGTTAATTGTCATTTGTCCTGGGTTGCTCTAGAAATCATATACCTACCAGATATGATTCAATCTTTTCAGACTGCAAAAATATTGAGTGTACTAACCCATTAACACAACATGCGAGCACCGCAGTCTAATGTATCTAGGGCAGATATCCATTAACTTGTGAAATACAAAATTCGGTGAGGTAATTTTTATTTAGCTGTAATGCAAAAATAAATAAATAATAAATAAAAAAACAATAATAACTTGAACCATTTCTCTGTATAGAAAAAAAACAAAACAGTTTTCACCTGGTGTGTTAAATCAGCTGCTGGCAAAGAAAAACTCATTGCGCTGAAATGTTTTCTTACGATTAACACTCTGCAATAAAAAATAAAAACGAATGCAGCAGAAAAACGGGAGAATATTAAAGACAGTAAAATAGCAGATTCAAAAATACAAGTCCCACACTCAAAGGCAAGTATTGCAGCCTTCTTGCCGTTCGGTTACACTAATTTAAAATACTGTCAGACCTCCTGCTGTGAAGGGCAGCTGTGTCCAGGCCAAGCCTATTTAGCTCTGCCTCATATGTCTTCTTCATGTTGCATTCAGTTGCTGTGAATTAAATGAGGGAAAAAAAGAGGAGCTGTCAGGACATACAGTAATAAGACATCAATGATAGAAAGGTGTATTATGGTGTGGGGGAGGGGAAGAGGGGCAGGGGTCCCGTCCTTAGTAGCCATTCAGAGTCAAATACAGTACAGGCTTATAGAGTTATCAGGTTATATAATAATATACATTTATATGTATTCTATATTTATTCTGAATATAGAATCAACTGAGAAAATCCCAAGAGGGTGGAAATAGGTTGTGTTTGAGTGTTTGCTATTAATAATATATTAAAAAAAAATCAAACAGTTGCTGATTAATTTTCTGTTGATCAGCTATCAATTAATCAACAAATTGTGCCACCTCCTCCTTTTGTGACATTTGTGACTTGATAATTGATAATTAAGAATTTCAGACTCATTAAAAATGTATAAATTTATAGCCAGCGATCTTAAAACCATTATGTTTAATATTAACGTTAATTAAAGTGTGTGTGTCCTGGTGTCTGTTGTCTCCGAGGTCACTTCAGGACAAACCTCTTCAAGACATCGGCTCTAATGCCTGAGTGCTTCTTTTCTATTTATCTATAATCTAGTTGAGTGATATCGATGTTGACGTACGCGGATGACCCTCCAGAAACAATTTCACCACTGGACTTTTTTATTTTTATTTTATTTATTTTTATTTGTTTTCTGGTTCAAATTGAATGATCGAAAAGAAAACAAGCATGACCAAAAGTGCATCTCCTCACTGTCTAATTTCAAAAATAAATGCTCTCATGCTTTAATTATTCATAAATGTGTGCATGATCATGTGAGCTCGTTGTCACTGTACTATGTAAGCCCCTTTCACTGAACAAATGAGAGTATATCAGATATCATCAGGAGACTCAATAACATGATCAGCTCAGTGACCAGCAGAGGGCAGAGAAATCCACAGTATAACTCAACACAGTCCTCCTGTGAGTGATCCAGACAATAAACTCACCAGTGTTTTCTCATCTCCACCTTGCTGATGTCATAGTATCCACGAGGATGAGGACCTGAGCCCGGAGCAGAAGGCTGAACGTGAGCGAGAGAGGAGGATGGCCAACAATGCCCGTGAACGTCTGCGTGTGCGGGACATCAATGAGGCTTTTAAGGAGCTGGGTCACATGTGTCAGCTGCACCTGAAGAGTGAGAAGCCACAGACCAAACTGCTGGTGCTGCACCAGGCCGTGGCAGTGATCCTCAGCCTGGAACAGCAAGTCAGAGGTCAGTGCATCGCTGCTGCAGCCTGTGTTGGTCCTATCTCAGAGGGGCATGCCAAAACCGTCTCTCTGTGAAGTTAAATACCAAATAAAGGGATAATGTGAAGACATATGATACAAGAAAAAGGATTTCCCCTCGAGGGATCAATAAAGTATCTATTCAAACATTCATTCATTCATTTTCATTTATTCACAAACCTACAACCAGAGGTTTGGAGGTAGTGTAGGAGAACAGCCACTCAAAACATGTCTCTAGCCAGCTTTTTTTACCTTTACCATTGCCTTAGTTAAACATGTATTATGATTCCCTTTCTTTTAAACTCAGTTTTGGCATCCATGCCCTGTGGGAAATTAAGCTAGTTCCCTCAGGAGATGGATACCCAGCAGATGCGACACGAGTAGCAGTTAAATGCTGCACTGTGTTCTGTTGCATTTTTTTGATACGCCGTGGGGCTTTAGAGCTTTTCCCCCCAAAAACAGCAACTGTCAACTGTGCCTGAAAAGTGCCACACACTGAAAGAGTGAACCAAAACATTAAAGTTGTAAAGCCTAAAATAAAAACGATGATCTGAAAGATGATAAACGCTCAAAAGAGCAAAGAGGAGTGTGGTACAAAAGTGTTCATTACATGCAGTCGCTTAAAAATATTTATATAATTATATGGCATGTCTATATCTTAATCATGATATTGTGGCAGACAGAAGTGCACTTAATGTGCCACAGTGATAATAAATGACACACTGAGATCCACAGAACTAAAATACCTGAATGTACAATACACAGGGGATGGAAATGAGTAATATCCATGTAGTACCACACATCTCCAGTTACTTTATTTAGTGAAATGCTAACCCATTGTTTGTCGATCCCCACAGAGAGGAACTTGAACCCGAAGGCGGCGTGTCTGCGGAGGAGAGAGGAAGAGAAGGCGTCAGCAGTCATGACAGATCCACAGTCCATGCATCTCGCTTTTCATCCCAGTCTGACAGACCCAGCAAACCCCATGGGCCACCTCTGAGCATCTGATAATGACGAAAATCAAATCCAGCATCAAGTATGTCACACTGGTTCAAGAGACACTGGTTTTAAGATAATACTCTTTATATAAAAGGTCTAATTTTTGCCATTATATCTAATTGAATTCTGTCTCTGACGTCCAGATGTTGTGTGAAGAGCATCTGGCTGTTTCCGGATGTCCGGCATTTCCTCTGAATTTGGACCAGACCCGCGGCGAGGTCGACCTCTCTGTTTTGTAAATTGTGATGCAGTTGAACAATCATCTCCTCACTTCCCACAACGGACTTCTAACTTTGTGCCTAAAACTTTACTTGTAACAGACAAATGCATTGTAAGCTGCAGATGTTTTGTACATATTTTGTATATTTATTGATTATCCGTCTGTTTAAATACCTGAAAGGATGAAACCCAGTAGTGACAAGGTGTCATCTGCAGAGCCAGATATGTTTCTGAATGACTTTTACAGTGTATCACTATTTACCACGTACACTCACTCGTGATTTCCAACGGAGCTCAGAGGACTGACATTCCCACATTTGTGTGTTCAGACAATGGATTTAATTTGTCCTGTTGTGTGTGTCTGCGTGTGTGTGAGCTGTTGTGTGTGTGTGTGTGTGTGTGCGTGTGTGTGTTGCAGGAGTTTGACCATTCTGTGAATGAACAGATCTCCAAGAATGTTCTTTAACACGTGGGCATCATCTGTTATTTGTATATTTGTTACAAACTTGTGTTATAGCACTGTCATTACACTTAATGACACACTGGTGGATGAATCCCTTTTCTTCTCAGTGTAATTATTGCTCTTCAGATGTAGTCGAAGCTCTTTGCATGTCTGAGTTTTTAATAGAAGCTTTTTTCTAAGTTATGTAACTTATCTTTTATACAAAATATTGTGAATTTCATAATGTCTCTATTTACTTTTATCACTCTGATTTTACACAGGAAAACCCCTTTTTTGTGCAGTTTTACTAGACGTAACCATATTTCATGCTCTGAGCAATACAGTATTACAGAATAATTGTCTTGTTTGCTTATCACACTGCTGAACAAATAATAATCAAACATAATAATAATACTCCTATCATAACATGTACAGTATGTGTACAGTTTGAAGTAGCCCACAGGCATGTGTCAAAATGATAATGTAGCAATAAATGTCTCTTTTCAAATAGTTTGAGTCTGTATTTTTGTAATATTTTTCAGACGGTTGAAGTCACATTAACACCTACAATTTAGAGTCACCAATTAACCTGCATGTCAGACACTGTCTCCCCTGATACATGATCATATATGACATTATTAGATAGATTAGTTATTATTAGATCGTTGTTGTCATTTAACTGTTGTAGTGGGTCCAGGTTCAGCTAGTTTTAGCTACTGGAGTTCAGGCCAATCTAAAGGGTCACAACATAAATCTAAAGATGTATTTTTTTGATGGGGTAGGAAAGAATATGAGTAGTTACTGATCACAAATAAAGAAAATTTCACAGTACACAAGCCGAGCTAGAACCAAACATTACAAACTCGGCTAAAAAGAAGGTTTCACAAACTTGCTACAGAACTGAGAGTAAAAAAAGAAACTAATTGTCATGAATTGAAGTTGCTATAGTTGTTCAGAACATGTTTTGGGCCTTATCTGGCAGGCCAGAAGAAGTAACCTATAGCCAAAGTATAGTTGCCAGTTTAAATGATACCCAGAATCAACCCTGTAATCATCTCAGGTTTGAGTCAGGGGGCCTTTGTCACCTGTCACCACAGTCTCACCCCTCATTTCCTGTCAGCTTTCTACTGAAATGAACCTAAAAATGCTGACATGCTCAACCAACTCAGATCCAAATGTATTAAAGGCCATCATACTATCGGACGAAGCTATTTCCTGGTGCAGGAAGGATCTAAAAATGATGGAGTATTCCTCTCATAAACATGTTTTTACGCAGAGATCAGTCTTAAATATGTCACAGGATTACTACAGCAGCCTCTTCCCTTTAAAGTGTTGTTCAATAAAAGACCCTTCCAGGCGTCCTTACACTTTTATAACCTCCTTCATCCCTGTTTCAGACTCATATTTCCCATTACGCACAGTTCTGGGAATATAACAGTGTGATAGATGTGATCATAGTATTAGTTTCCCATAGATTAATTATATTCCATCATATGAAGCACTAAGCAGTCATATGGTTTGAATATCTGGCACAGAGGAGGGACAGAGTGATCGTGTCAGGGCGGAGGCAGGACAGAGGAGGAGGTGGAGGAGGAGAAGGAGGTGGAGGAGGACTCGGTTTAACACTCAGACTGGACACACAGCAGCGGGTAAGTTTCAGCTCAGATCGATGTCTTTATAATGCATGTTTCCGTAAAATAAGAAACACGTTACTGCTTCTGTGGCGACTTGTAGTGTATCTGCGGTGACCGGAGAGATCTTACTGTACTTTAAACACTTTATCCGTCTGTCTGTCTCTTCTATCATACTTCACTTGAACTCTCTCCGTCTGTTCCTAATGAACCTGTGTATTATTCCTAAATGTAACTGCTGTGTATTATATCACTTTATAGCATAATACTGAATAATAGATGATTATTTTGAAGGTGAAGTGAAGTTCATCAAGTAAAACCGGATAAACGCAGATCCGCATTTTCTTAACCAAATTGTACCCGCATGGGATTCAGTGTTTTAACACTTTAACGTTAAGAGTAAGTTAAGTTAAGAAGTGTGATGACAGATCAATAAATAGTGACAGAAAAAAAAATCTTAATTTATCCTTATATATCGGTAAAATGCGCAGGAACTGTTTTTTTTAATGTAGCACAGGTTATTAGGGGTTATAAGCTGTAATTATCTTATGAATGATTCATTGATCATTTACTAATGTCAACAGAACTTTATTCGGTTGCCAGGTTCTAAAAACAATCCTCCTCCAGCACATGACACTTGGTTTGTACTTTTAACAAGCCCTTGAGATGACTGTCCCTCCAATGACCTCTTTGTAAGTAGTCAGCGTTAATGACTTAGATGATCACTGGTTAGTTTACTGCAATGACTGAACAATGCCGGAGAAGGATTTCCCACAACTTGGCAACCTTATTCTTGTTATTGTCTGACTGATCTATAAAACATTAGTGCATTATCTTTTAATCATTATAATAAAGTGGTATCAACATATGTTTCCCGAGCTACCTTAACCATGAAGTGGCCACACTCGACATGGTGCTCTGAGGAAGAGGCCGTTGTGTCTCCTGCACAACACCTATTGTGTTCTTGTGTTTCAGCCTCACAGTAACACATTTGTTGACAAACATTTCCCCCATGACGCTGGTGACGACACCTCAGGGGGGGGCCTCGGTCAGTTGTAGTCGTCATGGCTCAGATCTGGCTGCACAATAGTACACTGTCATGAGCACACAGAAGGAGCTTTTTTCATTGCACAGCAATATCAGGCTCTTGTCAGTGTCCATTTATTCTGTGTTTTTTACGTGGGCTGAGTGCAGCTGTGTGAGGAGCTGCCTGGATGTGTGTCATTGTGTCCCAGCGTGGCTCTGACCCAGCTCGTGTGTTGTGTAAACACTAACCACGGCTAACCTGATGCATCAGTCTGCAGTTCTCATGCAGGATCCTCTAACGTCATTTTTTTTTAACATGCCGGTTTGTTTTTTTTCACCAGTTTGTTGATGAGCCACGATGGAGTCTCACAGCCTGAGCTACATGCAGCAACACAGTCCCAGAGGCAACCAGGATAACTTGTTTGGAGTCAAAGTCCAGATCCAAGGGATTAAAGGTCACCCCTTTGTAGTTTTGAACAGTTCAGGTCAGGAGAGTCACCGGGACATCTCTGTGATCACTCACCAGGCAGGGTACAATCCAGGCATAGTGAGGAGGTCTGTGGATGGAAGACACTCCCCGTCTGAGTTACAGAGGACTGCAACCTCCTCCGGGCTTCATTATCAGAAACACCCAGAGATTCTGAGACCTTATGACCCTGAAAATAATAACCTGAACCGCCTTCCTTCAGCCGCTTTACTCGCACAACCTGGACAGTTAAACGCCAGCGTTCGTCCTGAGACAACCCAGACTGCTAATGGGAACAAACCCAGGATCCCTCTGCCTGCTGAAGGCCCGGAGGGAGACGAGAGTGTCTTGGCCCAGAACAAGGTGCTTCCCTCAAGTCGACAACTCCCTGCAAGGTCACCAAACTCTGTGGAGACAGACTCCATCTTGTCTGTAGGAAAGCTAATAAGCCAGTTCAACAGCAGCCAGCGGAGAGGAAGGGGAGGTCCAAGAAACAGATTGGACCCAGAGCAGTGTCGGAGGTCACGAAGCGTGGACAGCGCTCGAACTTCAGACTCCTCGTGTTCATCCTCTTCCTCCAGCAGAGCCTCGTCTCTGAAGGGCATCAGGGGTGAGACCCCAGGTGGGATATATCCTCCTGGGTCAGCCAGGGCTCGACTCCTCAGCAGTGAAGCCTCTTTGGCGAGCAGAGGGAGGGAGGAGAACAAACCTAGCACACTGCTTAAAGGACATAACGGAAAAGAGACGATTCCTTCACATGCTGCAAAACTGCTTCACAGAGCAGAGAAACCCTCTATTTCCAGATCATGTAGTGACCAGACCGATGACTCTGATGAAAGAGATACGCAGGTAAAGAGATTTACACCGGGGCACAGCTGTAATTTAAAAGGGTGTATTTATTTGCTGTATATTCCCTAACCAGGTCACTCCTGATCTTCTGAAAGGGCAGCAAGAACTCTCAGTAGATCCACCTGAAGACACAACAAAACAAATACTGTTCACTTACCTCAAGGATGGGTAAGTTCTCCTCAGCACTGAGTACTCTTTAGTAAAGTTAGACTATGTAGGAAATATGGCTGAGAGCAAGTTGAGACCTAGAATATGAGGCCACAGCGAGCAGCTGAATTGGCTTAGCTTATCATAGCACCTTTATTTGTATTGTACAATTCAAACAAAGCAATGTCTCATGGAAATAACATTTAACAACACATGCTCTTATCAAAAACTGAATGAAATCAGTTTAAATAGAAGACAATTTGATTTAAAAATGGATACAACTAGTATGAATTTGGCCAAATGGCTACGAAATGCACCAGCACCTTTAAAGCTCAAATAACATGTTAAATGTCACCTAGCGGTGAATTGCAACCAAATAAATACTCTCCCATGTCTCATCCTCTCCTTCCAAGCATGTAAGAAAAACTCTGGTTCACATTAAAAACAAAAGGCCACATCTCGATCGAGTTTGTCTGGAAAAATGGTGGTTAAACTTTATTCTCAGCAAAAACATATTCACTGAAATGTATACTATTCCTTTAGAACAGCTTCATGCACGAGTTTGCACTTTCCGTCTCTATCTCATTTCTTTTTTTTTACCCTACATCCACTCATTTGGCGATTTAGCCTGTGGTTGTGATCGTGTAGTGTTAGCGGACACAGTCAGATAAGAGGGTGTTGCTCCAGCTGTGTGAGCTCACGCAACAGTCAGGAATGCAGAGCATGAACTTTTTTTTTCCAGCTGATAAAATAACTTCTTCACACGAAAGGTTTTTAAGGTCCATGAGTGCTTTTTGTTTAATAAAATATGTGCTGAAGTTGAGTTATATTAAGTAACCGAGACAGATTAACTTAGATTTTATCATTATGCTCCCTTGGTACTGTTAATGTGTTTAATGCCTGTATTTTTCTTGTGTCTCAGGACAACTGATGACGACGCCACCACTCAGAAAAAAGTTGCCTTGCTGCTTGAAAGGGTCAACAAGATCAAATGGAGGACTGCTGAAAATGTGGAGGAGGAGGAGAAAGTGTGTGTTGGGATGAGATGTTTGATCCCTGTACACGATGACTGAATGTCTTTGTTTGAATCTAACAATGATACCATGTTTCCTTCTCATGTAGGACTGTGAAGCTGAGGTGAACCTTCTACAGGAGAAACATGCAGCACTGGAGAAAGAAGTGCACGACCTGAAGCAAAAACTGGAAACCGAGATGAAGGTGTAGTGCAGTCGCATCCTGCTGATTCACTCCTAAAACACTCACTTCCTATTCCCGTGACTGATGCTTTTCCTTTCTGTTGTTGTGTTGCGCAGAATGAAAAGACTCTAGCCAAGGCTTGTGAAAAGGCCAGAACTGAGAAGAAGAAGCTTGAGGAAGAGCTGGCCAAAAGTCAGGAGGAGCTCTGCAAACTCAGGGACAGACTGGCTGACGTTGAGGCAGAACTTCAGTCTACCAAACAGGAGTAAGGAGTATCATAAAACTGTGCTTTATGCTTATCAGCTGAAACAGCAGCTGCAAAAGAGAAAAGAACATAAACGCTCAAGAGTCACAAGTGCTGTTGAGTGGACTCTCTTTGGCTAAATTTGTAGTTTTTCTTTGTTTCTTTCAGTGAAGACTGACTGGGTAGTTAAAGAAATAGCTCAACAATTTGAGAAATACATTTGCCTTCTTGCAAAGACTTATATATTCGTATGCTGTAGAGTAAATATGAAGCTGGAGCCAGTAGTTTATCTTAGCATTAAGCTTTTGGAAGTCACTGAAATCGTCCAGCGCGTTTTTTTGTCTGGATCAAATAAATTAGATACAATGTGTGAATTAGTGAGCTTGTAGGGGTTCTTTGAACGGACTACTTCCCCCTCTGAGTCCAGCTCAGATAAAGATAAAGATGTGAGAATGGAATCAATCATCTCATCTAACGAGTAGAAAGAAAATAAGTATACTCCTTTCCTTAAAATAATTCCTAAAACTAACAAGTAAAGTTGTTTTCATAGGTAATGAGAATACATCCACTTAACTCAATGCTATGTTAAACTTTCTTTAACTAAGCTTCTGACTCATACTCTAAGGTTACTCAAGTGAACTGTGATCTATGATCTGATAATAGTCATTTGACTGAACACAGAGTCAAATACCTTTTGGATTAACTGTGCAGATATCGTTTTTTTTTGTTAGTCCTATCAACTTTTCCAAAAGGTACGGAAAGCCTGGAGATCAAACATATCTGCATGTTTTTTGTATGTTGTCAGGCTGATTCAGATGAAGGTAGACCGAGGCAGATCTAAGACGGAGATGAAAGACCTTCAGCAGCAGCTCTCTGAGATGCACGATGAGCTGGACCAAGTCAAGAAGGCAGAGGTGATAAATACAGAGAAAGAAGTCCTTCTGAAGGTAAATGAAACCACATGGAAGAGATGCACGTCACTAATCAACAGCAGCTGTGAAGCTCCTTCACTGGACTTGAGGTAGTGACGTTGTATTTTCTTTGGATGTCTGTCAGGATATGGCGCTGCTGCGTTTGGACTTTCAGGAGATGCTACAGGCGAAGGAGGAGCAGGAGGAGGTGTTGCACCACAAGGAGAGGGAGCTCAATGCCCTGAAGGGGGCACTCAAAGAGGAGGTGGAGACACATGATAGCTACATAGCTGCTCTGAAGGAGGAATATGAAATTGATCTTGAAAAGCTGCTCAGAGATTTAGACCACGCTAAAGAGGTGAAAGTGAAAACACACATGTCTTTATATCATTTCTTTTTATTTCCATAAGCTTTGCCTCTCATGCTCATCATTTATTATTCCAACGTGTCTCCTCAGAGCAATGCTGTGCTGGGTCAAGGGAAGGTTGAAGCAGAGGAGGACAGAAGTGCAGCTAAGGTGCAATTAAAGGAGCTAAGCCAGGAGAGAGATCAGCTGAGAGGGAAGGTGCAGGAGCTGAACAACAAGGTGGATCAGCTGAGTCATGCTATCCAGGAGTGTAAAACCACAGAGAGACTGCTGGAGCAGAGAGCAAAGCAGCTGGAGGTGTGAAAGTTTTCAATGTTTCTCTCAAGATTTATAAAACTAAAAGTGTAATTTTTTTAAATGTATATCCCTATTTTCTCCTGGTTGCCCAGAGGGAAAAGCAACAGGTTGAGGAAGCGCTGAGAGACGTGAGGAGGAATGAGGAAGAGATGTGTCAGTCTAACCAGTCGCTGCTCACGCGCTTGGAGGACGTCCAGGTAAAGAGAGGCTGCTGCAGCTTCCTCTGTTGCATGTCATCGTTGCCCCTCTCTTCCCATGTTTCCTGCCTCTCTACAAGTTTGACAGCTTGAATCACATGACATGACATGAAGCACTTTTTAGGCCTTGTTGGAAGCTCACTCGCCCTTTCCCTTTTCTCTCAGGGTAAGTTGACCAAGCTAAACCATGAGCACAGGGACCTGAAGGAGAAGCTCAAGGAGGAGAGGAAGCAAATAGAGGAGCTGTGGAAGACAAAGACTGAACTGGAAGATGAGAGGAGGCTGCAGGACAGAGCTGTGGAGCAACTGCAGAGGAAGGTGAAGGGTGGACCCAGACTATTTATAGGGCCCTATGGTCAAATCCAGCATTTTGTGTGAGCCAAATGATATCTGAAAGTATGTTATCTTAACCCTGGAGCCACATGAGATCAGCAGAAACAGCTGATATTTCTTATGCTTGGATTAAATGAATTATGACCTATTTTCTTACAACTGAAGAGCTCCACTTATCTCACCGTTGAAGCTCTTTGTTCATCTCCGTGCTCAGATGAATAACATCATGGAGGAGTGCGAGGCGTCCACAGATGTACTTCAGAACCAGGTCGATGAGGCAAGGGAGAAAAATCAGAGGGAGTTGGACGAGCTTCGTCGGCAGCTGCAGGAAAAGGGAGCAGAGCTTGAGAAATCCCGACAGGCGGCCAAAAAACTGCAGGAAGAGGTGTGGCGCTCATTGTCTCTGTGATTCATTAGTATGTGAGGTCAGACGCCGTAGTCACCAGTACAATAAAATAAAAAGTTGACACCAGGAGGTAAAGCCCGGTATGTCCCTTTGTTTCAGCGCTGAAACGAGTTTTAAAAAGAAACATAAAAGAGCCTCAGACATGTTACCAGATTTGATTAATCCAGCATTTGTTTGATAATGTCTGACCGTTTGACCTAATGACAGATGTTGCCTGTTACCTTATCTTACAATGTGTGTTTGTTCTGTGGCCTGTTCTGTGTCCAGCTGCTTCCTCTGGAGGAGGATCTGCAGCAGTGTCGTGGGGAGCAGCAGGAGGCCCTGCTGAGGGGTCGGCAGCTGGAGCAGAGGGTGGAGGAGCTGGAGGAGAGGAACGCAGCCACGGTGGGGGAGAGAGACCGGCAAGTCAAACTCATGGAGGTAGATATCCTGATATTTTGGAGTAACGTTGGGGGACTTGTGAGGACAGATCATTAAAAAAAAAAGTTAAAACTGATGCAGTGGAGGCGAAAGAGGAGAAACACTGGGTCCTAAATTTTCCATGATACAACTCAGTAATGTCTCTCATTAGACCTTTTTGGCTGGCCATTCCCAGCTCTGCAATGCAAGATTTCTGTGATTTGTGGCCCCAGTTGACTGCTCAAACTTCTTCCAGAACCACAGACGATATTATACAACTGTTTCCACAGGCTGAGGGTTACAGCCGCAAGTGCCACAATTACATTTGCATCACCATGAATGTTAATAAATTATTGCTTGTGGGTGAAAATAGAAAGTGTTCTCTCATTCCCAATTTTTCTTTCACCGGACGTGACAATATTGCGACTACAAATTAATTTATGCAGATTTGTTTTACTTAGCACCTAAGTGCTTCCTGAAAATAAGAAACAAGCCTTTGCCCTGCAGAGTTTTGACAAATTAATCCGTAAAAACTAACAAAACTAAACTAAACACATGATCACCTGAGCTGTGCTCACTCTCACAGTCAAACTTACTTCACCTTTTCAAATGTTTTGAAGTGTTTATCAGTTCAGGTGCCAGTATTTGCACTCTCTCGTTCCTGTGAACTATAAGGGTGCTGAAACGAGCCATAGCAATAACATCTCACAGCTCAGCTCTGTTTGTCTTGCTGATGACAAAACATTACACAACGCACACTGTTGACACTGCGTATCAACCGAGGAAGCTCATGTTTACTGTACAAAGTTATCAGACCTGTCTGGGTGTTTTCTGGCATCTTCTTTCACTCTTCCTCAGCTACATCCTTTCAGCAGTGAATAATTACACAAACTCTTTACTCGTCCCAAGTTTCAATCTTTGTCTTATTTGTGCAGTTTTCTTGAAAAAATAAAGGAGTTTTCTAACCACAGCCTCGAGGGATAGATTCATCACGTCCTCTGTTCCTCTTAAACACGACAGCGTAATGCAATATATATTAACTTGATGATGTTTTGACACATTCTTCATGTGTTCCTCTGCTCGCAGGGACGCATCAGTCAACTCGAAGAAGATCTCAACGATGAGCGATGCAGTGCAGACCGCCTGATGGAGAGATTAGATAAAACCAAAGTGCAGGCAGGTTTACTTTGTCATTCTCTTTGTTTTTCTTCTACACAAATTTGAATTTTGTGTTTGCCCAACGTTCATAAATTTCCCACTATGTGAAGGGCTAGAATTATGCCCCATCTTAAGTTTGAACACCGGGCCCTACATCTGTTTTTAAGATAAACAGATTAAGGGCTGAGTATTCACATTTCCCCTCAGACACTGATGATTGGTGTTTCCAGCCTGGCTTGTGAAGCAAGTCTTGTTTATGTTTCTGAACTTGTCACTTTGTCCTGAAATATGACCGAACCCCATACGTTTCTACATCTCTGATGTTGTCATAAGAGCCTCTTATCGTCAGTGTGCCTGTGAAGTAGGCCACCATTCATGGGAGCAAAGTAGTGCAGACTAATTGACACAAAACACTGTTTTGGGTGCAGTGCAAAGACAAAAAAACAGCAAACTATTGTGAGCAGCTATTCACACGCCCTTTACTGGGCCTCTAGATGTTATTAAAAAGGAGAGAGCCTTTAAATCTGATGTGGCTGCTCAGACCAGACCACATTTCCTCGGATTTTAGGAATTAAGATGAAAACTTTTCATTTAACCTGAATGTTCTTGTTAACAGGCGGTACCCTTAATAAGATTCAGTGGTGTTTTCACAGTACTTATAAAGTACAAGCCAGTATTCAGCTCTATGGTTTGAAATTATGCTATATATTATGACTGAATGCCAGTGGTGAAAGAAGTATTCAGTGTGTGTGTAAGTACTTCATTTCAAGTAAAAGTTCCTCATAAAGTAAGAAAAGTACAACAAACAACAGAATGTGTTTAAAGGATAAAAAGTAAAAAAAGGTCACAAAGACAAAAAGTTTGGTTTGATGTGTAATATTTAACTGTTGTGTTGTTTTTTCTCTATGTAAAATGTTTTTATCTGTTCAGTACTAAAAGTGTCATGAGAAATGTTGAGTCATAAAATAAATAAATACTCAAGTAAAGTACATCTAAAGTATTCCCTCTTTATGTGTGACAGATGGATCAGATAAGGAACGACCTGATGCAGGAGAGAGCAGTCAGACAGGACCTGGAGTGTGACAAGATAAGCCTGGAGAGACAGGTACTGACACCCTGAGACAGGTACCGACCCCCTGAGATAGGTACTGAACCCCTGACCCGCACCCAATGCCTGGACAACAAATCTTTTCAACACCAGAGATTATGCAGCGTCATTACTCTCTGCTGACATTTAAATGTTAGTGTAAACGAACCTGAAGGTGCTGGTGGGGAGTTTCTGTTTACATTCGGTGTTAGTCAGCAAAACACGTTGTGTGTATCCTTAAACTGAATGTGCTGAGGCTCCGTTTAGCGTTTTCATTAGTGTAAAATCACCTAAAAATAAGGATCATTATGTTGTTGTTAACTTACGATAAGATTTTTTAAATCTACAGACACGACAAGTCCTCTTGCATGGAGTCCAGCGTGTTGAACTACCACGTTTCTACAGTAGCCCAGAATGGTCAACATAAGGCCTTTCACTTTTCACGTTTTTCACCAGTGTCTCCTTCAAACTTGGAAGGAGCGGGCAAGACAAGCCTTGCACGTTCAACTGCTTTTTCTGGCACACTGCTGTATTTCTTGTCGATTAGTGGAATAAAACATTGGCTGGACTGTGATCACACCACCCACCTGCTTGTGTGTCCTCATGTTCTTGCATTAGAACAAACAAAAATGGATAAAAACATTTCTCCATAGCACAACTAGTGGTCAAAACCTCCTCCAGGATACCTTTAAATTTATGACATTCTTCTTCTGTTTCGTTTCCTCTGTTAGAATAAAGACCTTAAGAGCAGAGTCACTCATCTGGAAGGATCACAGAAGACCAACCAGGACTCACTCGTCTCCAAACTTAACAGCCGCATCCAGGAACTTGAGGAAAGGTTGCAAGGAGAAGAGAAGTGAGCACCTGCACGTTAAATAATGAGCGTATAGCTCTTAAAACAATACATACAGACATAAATGTAATTTGTGTGTGTAGAATAACACTTAGAAGACACTTTGGGAAATGGTTCCATCAGATACTTGATGTTAGCTGTCGAGCAGTGAACCTACTCATATCACTTTCTCTCTGGTTGTAAGAGTGAGAGTATCTGTGGTCTGAAACACGCTAGGAAGGTGTTGAGTTACAGGAAGCTGCAGCAGTGATGTGATCTCTTGGTGCTTTTTCCTTCAGAGACAACAACAACCTGCAACAAGCCAACCGCAAGCTGGAGCGCAAAGTGAAGGAGATGAAGATGCAGTGGGACGAGGAGCACATAAACCTGCAGAGCGAGAGAGACCAGGTTAGACATAACTTTAACCACAAAGGAGATAGAAAAAAAAAAAAAAGTTATCAAGTATCAGCAGACTTGACTCGTGACTCAATATCTCACTTTTGTGGACTGCAGCTGACTCAGAGGCTGAAGACGGCAAAGAGGCAGATGGACGAGGCGGAGGAGGAGATCGAGCGTCTGGAACACGCTAAAAAGAAGCTGCAGAGAGAACTGGATGAGCAGATCGAGGCCAACGAGCAGCTTCACGGCCAATTGAGCGTACTGCGGAATGAGATGAGGTGACCACTCACCTTCTGCCACTGACTTTCTGTGTTTTATGTGCAGCGTTACATCAACTCATGTTGTCCTTTAACTCGAGTTGTTTTTTCTATGCATTAACAGGCGTAAGAAGAAATCACCTCCCCTCATTAGGGTTGTGGAGGACGATGTGAACAACATGGATGAGTTTGGATCTGAGTGACTTTTGATAAAAAACTGTGATTTCTGGACTTTGTTGAAGAACGTTGGACTTGGACTGTGAAGAATCCTTCATATCATAATTTAACAAAATTCATTAACAGCTCAGGTGTGATTTCATAATGTTTCCAGCTGTGAGACCAGCATGGCACCTTGCCAGTGCTGACCTCTTGTGGCAACATGTATAACTACAATATCTGACAAACTTGTTTTACAATGCAACCAACAAACTGGCTTATTTACCTGCATTCAAATTGATTAATTAAGTTATTCCCTTGCGGTGTGAGTTAATATGATGCGATCACTGATGAATAAATGTATTAAAATGTGTTCTCAACATTCGCTCACGCCTCTAGAAACCCTAAAACTCTTGCAATAAATTCATCTGTATGATGTTTCTGTAAAGTTTGTAACAAATAAATGGGAACATCTGATGTGCAATACAAATCACACCTGTCAGTCACTGACTGTCCCGCTGCTCTGCTGCGAAACTTTGTGCGTGTGTGCTGAGGCTGACAACAAGAGTGTGATGGTTGTACAGATGGATCAATGGTCTGTGCTGAATGGCTGCGGTCGGGTAGAGGTGGAGATTTGACATGAGAGCTCTGAACTCCAGAAGTTCACACTGCTGGACATCAAATAGTTGTAGCAGCACTTTGGCACGGTGATACATTGAAATACAACGCAGGAGAAGCATGAGGCAACACTGTGCTCTCAAACATGGAATACTCAAGGAATTCTTGGCAGAATTCCTGGGGACGTTTGTCTTGGTTGTAAGTAAAAATTTTCTGATATGAAATTGTTTTTTTGTTCACTTAACACAATATAGTTACTTTAGAAGTTGTTTCAAGTCTCACATCTTGTTCATATGTTCTTGTTTCATCTCTTTTTCCATGTCTGCTGTTCTTATTCTCTCTCTGCTTGCCAGTTGTTTGGCTGCGGCTCAGTTGCTCAGACCGTCCTTAGTCGAAACACCCTCGGGGAGCCTCTCACCGTCCACATTGGCTTCTCTGTTGGACTGATGATGGCGGCCTATGTGGCTGGTGGAGTGTCAGGTAAATATGGTTTCATGTACATCTTAAATGTTGAGTAGAACTGATCTCACATGAGCCAGGTAACATCCCACTAGCAGTGGTGAATTAATGGATGTTGTTGTTGCAATTTCCTAATCTGATTACCATTGTATCAAATCAACTCAACAGCATCAGTTTTAATAGCTGTTACCAGTGTGTTGTTTGCATATTCAGCTTCTTTTCTGCATTTGATTTACTGTTTAGCACCGCAGACTCTATGATGCATTACAATATTTCATAGTTAATTGAAACAACATGTGCCAGCACATATAAACAGTCCACCACAGCTCACTTGTATCTGTCGTAATGAAAACACCGTTCCTCGTGAGGCTTGCAGCTTGTAATAATCTAAGTTTATGGCTTCCTGTCGAGCCATGTGCCACCTCCACGGCTCCAGTGTCAGCAGGAACGTGCCAGCTCTCTGTCCAGATTCAATGAATGTGTACTGAGCATTGATTTGTTAGTGCCTGTGCACAGCCTCTCTGGGGTCATATATAACCCTGGGCGCTAAATGTCCTGCAAACTCCATTGATCATAGGCTACGTTCATCTGTCTGTGGCCAGACTTTAAACTTGCCTCATCTGAGCAGCAGCTATTTCTAATTTTACATCAAACGGACCAAATTTATTTTATTAGGACTGAACACTGACAGATTTATAATATGTTTTTTAAAAATGTAATTTTAACAAGATGTGGGCACAGCTTGATTAAAAGAGGGACAGAATAATTCTCCCTTTGTCTTCTTTTTACTTAAAGGTTGAATTTCTAATATGTGACCATTATTCTGCCTCTTTGCTTGCGAAAATACATAACAAAACCCTGCACCGCCCCAGGGGCCGCTCCCCTTCTGCTGCCCCTCGTAAATGTGACGGCCCCTCTAATGATGGAGAGGATATCATGCCAGCCACCCCCACCCGCTGCACCCCTTCTCTCACTCTCTGCTTTTGTCCTCCGTCCCAGGGGGCCACGTGAACCCTGCTGTGTCCCTGGCTATGGTGATTCTGGGCAAACTGAAGATCTGGAAGTTTCCCATCTATGTCATCGCTCAGTTTCTTGGTGCTTTTGTTGGAGCTGCTGCAGTCTTTGGGTTATACTATGGTGAATACACCTGAACTTTCTTACACGCACATATTGAACCTTAACAGTTGGTAAACAACCAAATGTGATTCAACACTGGGAATATCTTCATTCAGCTGTCACAGTAAAAATATTAACACTGGGAATATCTTCATTCAGCTGTCACAGTAAAAATATTTCATCAATGGAGATATTAATGGATCCCTGTGCACAGTTAAAACTGTCTATTTGTCCTCCCCACAGATGCTTTCATGGACTTCACCAGCGGGATTCTGTCAGTGACAGGAATCAATGCAACAGGTCATATTTTTGCTTCCTATCCTGCGAGACACCTGTCAGTCCTCGGCGGTTTTGCCGATCAGGTGAGCTCTGGTAGCTGTGACCCAATGACCTCCCATTATATGGTGGCACGCTGCTCCCATTCAGGGTGTCCAAATTGTGCAAAGTCTGGCAAATGCAGCTAATGCAAAATTGATTGCCCCATTTAGTTTGAGAACATCCCCTGTTTTGCTCAATTTTGGGTCTAATGATCCGTTTCCTGGCATTCACCGGAAGGTCAGATCTATACTTAACATCATTTTCCGTCTTTTTAGTCGGTGCAGTGATCCAAAAATAACACGTCTACCAGGTTAAAACGGTTAAAAACCACATCAGGTGGACCACAGAGATAAGTCTAATCAGTGTGACTGTGCTTATGTTAGTGTTTCCTTTCTGTTTATCAGAGGTGCTGGACATGTTGTGGTCCCTAAATACTTTTTGTTCAGATATTTTATGGCAGTTAAAACATGCATTTGAACCATTAAGATTAGACTTACTTGTTTTTGTGTTACATATCCAGGTGACACAGTTACATATGTGAAATGATCACAGTGAAACTGTGACTTTAATGCACTCAAAAAACTCAAACTAAAAAAGCATAATTATAAAGGATGTAACATGTACACAAAGACAATCACATCTATGCGGACACACTTTTACTCGGATATACACGTAAAGTTAACAGAAGCTTGTTTGATAAGCTTGATAAGATCAACACTGTAACTGTGAATTTGCTCATGTTTGTTGACGTTGACATTCACCTGCCTAAACTCCAGAGTTTATCCTCCTGTAGGTGATAGGGACAGGTATGCTGGTGTTGTGTATCTTGGCTATCATTGATGGTGGAAACATCGGAGCTCCCAAAGGTGTTGAACCGCTGGCCATTGGTCTGATCATCATGGCCATTGGTGTGTCGATGGGACTGAACTGTGGCTACCCACTGAACCCTGCCAGAGACCTGGGACCCCGTGTGTTCACAGCTATAGCAGGATGGGGGTTTGAGGTCTTCAGGTAACGATACTGCAAAGATAAATCAAGTTTATTGTTCTCTCATGTACCTCAAATGCAAGCACTATGTGTGGGAGGTAGGTTCAAGTCAGAATATGCCATCATTAAAAAAAATGGTTAGTTTAATTAATTAAAACAATTATTTTTGTGTTGAGCTTTGGTTTGCATACATAAAATTCAAATTACATTATAGAAAAACTGAAAAGTGCATCCAAAATGATAATCATTATTCTTGGAGAGAACAAAAACAAATGTTATTGCCTAATTAATCTATTGTTTGTTTGTTTGTTGGACATGAATTAATTCAGTTAAATAATAAATCATGTTCAACAGTTCTTACTTTTTTATTAATGAATTACTTTTCACATGTTTATAGTTTACGTCATGTAGTTTTGATGCCTGTCGAATCTTCCTAATTGGATCCTTTGAAAGTTGAAGTAAACTGATGAAGACCTGAGCTGCTGACATGAACCACGGTGTTATATAATGTCACATGCACTCGACAGATGCAGTCGATGCCTGAGAATGATCCAGTGATGGCAGCGGTGACCTGCAGTGGCCTCTGAGCCAGCAGCTTGTGTGACTGCCTGACATTCGTTTAACTCTTTCCTCTTATTTGTTTTTGCTTTGCGTCTGCTCTGACAGCACCGCCGGCCACTGGTGGTGGATACCTGTGGCAGGGCCGATGGTGGGCGGCGTGGTCGCAGCCGTCATTTACTATCTGTTCATTGAGCTGCACCACCACCGTGATGAGCCTGAGAAGCCCCACGAGGAAGAGGAAGAGGAGGAGGAAGACGAAGAGGACGATGACAGCAGTCTGAAGGACAAATATGAGATGATCACCATGAGCTAAAAAAAAAAAAGACATTTGCTTTCAGGACTAACTGGTCCGATTCAGTCATTTTACTGTCAGTCAGGTAAAGAACAGCCAGCACAG
The DNA here is from genome assembly GCF_000972845.2 of Larimichthys crocea. Lineage (NCBI taxonomy): Eukaryota > Metazoa > Chordata > Actinopteri > Sciaenidae > Larimichthys > Larimichthys crocea. The sequence continues at coordinate 14,849,413 of NC_040031.1, read as the reverse complement.
CTTCTATGTGTAAGGACAGGCTTCCTCTGTCAGCGTGCTCTCTTTGGCAAACCCGTTAATAGCAGGATAGGCTGTAGTTACTCTCATGATTGACTTTACGCTCTGCAGAGACAAGCTTTTCGGCTCAGTGATGGCAACATTAGAACATTTTTACAAAGTGAAATAAATTAGGAAATGTTTTAGATAGACAAACTGCAGCTATGTTAAGTTTTGGTCTGTGCTGTGTCATGTGAAAAAGTCCTGTGTGCTTGACATTGTTCTGACTTTTCATATATTTGTTGTAAATACTGTATTATAGATATTAGATGAAAAATACCCTTTATTTGTCTGTATTCACTTGATACTGGACTAATAGTTTTACATGTTTCCTTTTAGGGTAGCTCCCATTGTGATGAGTGGTTGTTATATTATCTGTATATTCATTTAATCTTTTTTTGTTCTAAATTCTTTTGCAAACTGTGAGGAATCCTCCCATGTGCTCATCATTAATATTGTATTGTTTTGTCTACATTAAAATTTCTACAAATGTCGATTTCATAAAAGATATTTCACTTCAGGGACTCATAGCAGAGACTCCATCATTTATTGCATTACTGAATCACTGAGTTTGTTGTTTGTTCCACATTATCGCCATAGATCCTCATAACTCTCTTATATTGTTGCTTAGGCTCTAAAGAGGACCGTAAGAATAGACATGAATCTTTTCAGTAAACCTAGAAGACAGAAAAATGTATTAAAGTGGACGTGGTAGAAGAAGTATTCAGATATTTTCACTTAAGTAAAAGTATCAATACAACAATGCAAATTTACTCTGTCTTTAGGCTCCACAACAAAATAAAAAAAGTCACATCACTCTGGTTAAAAAATCCTAAAAGCACATTTACTCTCTTTAGTCCTGAAACTATGACCATGAACAGTTCTGCATCTTATTCTGCAGCTGTCAGGTATATAAAGTGTAGTCAGACAGATAACATTTCCCTCTTTAATGGAGTAGAAGTACTGTGTATATATTTACCTCAAACTGTTTGAGGTTAGTTGTTAGGATTGCAGAGGATGATTGCACCTCCCAGAGAGAATTATGCTGTAAAACATTTTCTTCCCCTAGTTAATGTCCTTGTACATATAAATAATTATCTGAGTCACAGTGGGATGTCTTCTCCATCAGGAGCCTCAGGCAGTGACTCCGCTGTTGGAGCTAAAGAGGTAAAATTATGTATTTATACATGGCAAATTAATACGTTTAATTCCAAGTGTAAAGGAGCCTTTCTGATATCCAGCAAGGACTCCTCACACCTCTGGACGTGGTGGAAGAAGTATTCAGATCATTCACTTTAGTAAAAGTATCAATACAACAATGCAAATTTACTCTGTCTATAGGCTCCAAAAAATGTCACATCACCCTGTTTAAAAAATCCTAAAAGCACATTTACTCTCTTTAATCCAGAAACTATGACCATGATCAGTTCTGCATCTTATTCTGCAGCTGTCAAGTATATAAAGTGTAGTCAGACGGAGAACATTTCCCTCTTTAATGGAGTAGAAGTACTGTGTATATAAAACCTCAAACTGTACTTAAGTACTACTTGAGTAAATGCACTTAGTTACTTTCCACCACAGTACATGAGCCTGCCAGATCCTCAGTGCTGAGCAGACAAGTAGCTAACGGACTGAATTAGGGAGCTACAGGGTCACTTCATCTGACCCCAGCCTGAGGATCAAAGTACAGATCACGTTCTTCATGTATACATTGCGTGATTGCGTATGGAGCAGAGAGGAAAATCAGTTTGTATAGACTGACTGGCTGCTCAATAATGATACATGTGCAGGTGCATGTGAGTCTCCCATTTCCCACCTACAGACAGTGCAAGCTTTGAATGACGTAGGATGGCGTTTCTGTGCTGGTTCAGTCTGCTTTGAAGAAGCGCCAACAGCCTTCTCAGCATAAACAAGTAAAAGTCTTCTGAGAACTGGGTCTGTGAAATCACACTGACACACCAAATGAGCTCAATATGAGGAATGCTGCTGTGGAACAGTGAATTGACCTCGCTCTGTTACAATACATTACATTTATTTAGCCAACACTTTTATCCAAAGAGTCTGGAGCCGGGAACCCCTCGTAGTGAGCATGTAGCAAGTCAGAATAGTAGACAGTCCTGGATGTAGGTTGGACCTGAGCCATTCACAGCACAGTGGGCAAGTACCGGTGTCTTCAAACAGATTCGAGCAGCCACCGGTTGCCAGTGCAGGGTGTGAGGAGGTGTGTAGTATGGGAGAACTTGGGTAGGTGGAAGATTAACTGGGCTGCTGAGTTCTGGATGAGCTGCAGGGTTTGGATGGCCCATGCTGGCACACCAACCAGCACAGAGTTACAATAGTGTAGGCACAAGATGGCCAGAACCTGCACTCCTGATGTCGTGGAGGGTTAATCTGCAGGAGCGGGTTGTTGCAACAATGTTGGTAGCGAACAACAGTTTCTAGGTTCCTCGTAGTATGAGCCTGAGACACTACAGAGCTCTCAATGGTAATAGAGACATCATGGATGTGAGATGCCTGCCCTGAAGGGAAAAGTGAGTGTGGGTAAATAACAAGAGTCAAATGACTTGGTGTGAAGAGAAAATGGAGGAGATCCAGAGCAGAACCCTGAGGGACCTCAGTAGTGAGACTTCGAGGTTCAAACAGGTTAAAAATACACAACAAGATTTGCTAACAGATGGGGTTTCCTCCAACACACATACTGAAATGATTAGTCACTTTATTTCTCAGCTCAGCTAAGGTTTTCATGAGACATACAAACTGCACAGACTTGACTATATGGGAACCTCGATAATCTAGCGGACATGATACTGGTCAGTGAACTGGGAGTTATATTGTTTGCAGCCACTGTGTTTCCATTCTTTGTTTTGCGGTCTTCAGGGTCAGCTGCTTACTGGAGCGAGTGTTAAGTGCCACTCAGTTCAGCCTGGGCTGGTGCCACTTTTACAATCATGCTTTGTCACCGCACAGGGAGACAAAAGGTGCTGCTCGCTTATCTGCAGTGACGTCAGCTCCTTGCACAGAGCTGAAACTCTAAATGCGTAGTATTGATCAGGGTTGAGTGACATCAGCTTAATGAGAACTATGAGGAAACAGACCACAGCATCAGTAATAACTACATACCGGAATACAACTGTTTGTCTACTGTGTTACGTAGAAATAATTGAACCAGAACTCTTGTTGTGAGTGCTTGTTCATGTCACAACACTACAGCTCATCATTGAAAATCAATAACAGGCCACATTTCATTGCATGTGCTAATGCACGCTTACAGGATCTGACAAACACGTTTCTATCATTGTTACATCATCAAACACACTCGTGAGATGAAAAGTCATCAATATGTATAGGCAATGAATAATAGAGTGTGTATGAAACACATGGGTTATACTGGGAATAAACGGTTTTGGCTAAGTGAAATGAAAGTGTCTGAAAGTGTATTCGCTTCTGCCAATCTGCCCACACAACATTTGGAGTTGTGTTTGCTAGAGGACTCTTCTGTGGAAACAGAGAGGATGAGATGCTGTTTGTGGCTTTGTGGTGCTGATGCTGGTGACTCCAAAACCTCTGGCCCCAACACTTCACACACACACAGCAGCTGCTCCCTCTGCTGTGGACGCCCCTCTACTGCATTCAGCAGAGAGAACAAGTTTACTTTACAGGAACAGGAACAGGACACAGCTCCTAGAGCCCGACAACAAAGAGGGAAGGCAGATCAGCAACAAGCAAATGCCATGTCAGTGTTACTGTAATTTCTTTCAACTACTGCAGTTCATCTTCATCCAACATTTCATGCTGTTTTTAGTTATTTTGCTAAAACATCTTCAGCCATATGCTGTGGATACATTTGCCAATAAAATAGTAAATAGCTGAAGTCTTGCCTCAAGCATCAAAGAAGGTGACTACTACAGGGAATGAATACTGAGAGTTGATGCTTGGGGATCTCTGACTGAAAGTTTGCCACCAACTTAGTGTTTAAGTTTAGTTTTATTTATTCCGCACCATTAAAATGACATAGAAATGACAAGGATAACAAATAATGTAACAACAGGGAGAGGCAGAAAACCTCAAATGCTTCACTTTTAGTTGATAGATCAAGATCCAAACAGACTTTGAGATTAAGTTTTAAACATTTTGGTTTCTGAGGATGAGAAGATATCTGAGCTCTGTCCTCTCTGTATACAGAATTTGTTAAATTCCTCTTCAAACATCTGTCTATATACACATACACAACAAAAACTACAGCAAAGGAATAAAAAAAGCCAAAGAGAGAACACATTCCAGACAGTAAACAGGGGTCTATTTTATTTTGAACGAGTCTTTTAATTAATGCATTTCAAGTACTCCAAAAATTACATCTCTTTGCACAATACAATTTGAAATCTTTTTTTTTTTTTTTTTAGTAAAAATGTTCAAAGTGAACAAAAATTTCCGATACTGTATAAAACACAGTGAACATTAAAATCAGACAGTAGTATTACTTTTTAATCTTGTGTTCTTTCGGCCTACATCACCTACAACATTTCAACTCAATTTGGACATTTTCAGTGCACGTTTATCTAAAAACTTTTACCAAGACTACGAAATTAAAAAGAAAGTAAATTTACAGGCATTATTTCTTCTGCTCTTCTACCCAAACCATGCCACAGGATAACGAAGACAAAAATGAGAATGTAACATTAAGTCCATCACCCTGAATTGTTTTTAACCATTGATGATGGTGGAGAAAAGTATCATAAGCAAACTCCATTTCAACTAGCACATATAAGAACATAAATAACTTAGAAGAAAGGAAAGTTTGTCACATATGAACATCTTTGAACAACTTACTCTGGAATTAGAAAAAAAAAATGAAACAGATGTATCAAAATGTAATTTTCATTTTCAAATGAAATGCAAATTTTTCCCGAAGTACTGTACAAGTTTACATGTAAATTCTCCAGGCCTAAATCGGGTGTAATCCAGCCTGGAAGATGAAATTTAAAAAGAGCTCCATTTTTGTACAGACATGAGAAGTTTAAGTTGCCGCCGACCTGCCTAATTTATCCGCCGTGTGAAATAAACCTTCGACTGTGAGACACGTTACTTTTAATGTCCCCTCCAGAGCACATGTGTGATTATTACGACCATCAGGACAGTGTTGAGAGATATTAGTTGAGATTAGTATTGCATGCATTTAGGAATAATAAAGCCAGAATAAAATAAAGTCCGAGCACAAGAAAACGTCCTTAATGCAAAATGCCCAATCTTCTTTTGTCTGTGCCAATCTTTCCACTCACCAACTAGTGGGTGAAATGTTTGCACTGTAAATTGGGTCTTTGCTTATATATATCTATCACATCGGGAGGAGGTGGGGGAGGGGAAGAAAACACCTGAGGTCAACCCATCTTTTTCATTTCTTCCATTTAAAGTGGCTCCAGAAACTTTACACGTGATTTATTTTTTCCTTAATTATTTAGAAAACCTGTGCACAAAGATCAGCTGTATAAAGTTTTATGGCACGCTGATGTAAACTCACACTGACGCCTGCACTCATGAGCTCTTAAGGGGATTCAGTCCAGGAGGAAATGTGACCAGGAGATACCTGCAGGTAAGTTTAAAACAAACAAACAAACAAACAAAATAAAAGAATAAAACATTTAAAAATCAGCCGCTCGTCTCCCGTGAACGTAGTGAACACACTGAGGAATGTGTGAATAGTGTGACAATACTGCTGCGTTACACTGCTCCTGTTTAAGACTTACTAACATTAATAGCTGTCAAAGTAAATAGTGTTGAGTGACATACAAATATTACAGACCTTGGTCAATTAATAGTCACATTTAATAAATGTGTCTGCATGCCCACATTGAAAAGTTCTTAGATTCGCTATCTGAAGAATAATAGAATGATTTAATCTTACAATTGTTTTTTTTTTTGTACATCCACACCGGAGTCATTTTTAAATTTATTTCCACACTCATGTAAACTAACTCTGTAACATGATACACTCTCACTTCTAAACTAAGCCACAGCAGCCTTCACTTTCCTTTGTCTTCATATCTGAAACAGGTAGCATCATCATCATCATCAGCTTCAGTTAGTGGTTATTCATTCTTCATTATCACAAACAATTCGGTAAAGACGATAAAAGGTGTATCAAACTAGGTGATCATCCCTTTTCTTGTTCCCGTGACTTTTCACCTCATCTAGCTTGTTACACAAAATATGCAAAACATGATGTTAGCAAGACAATAAAAAAAAAAAAAAGATGAAAAGGGGGATCTTGAACACAGAAGGCCTGAAAAGTGAGATATGGTGACCTTGTTGTTCGAATTCAAAATCTAGCTATCTAACAGACGTGAAAGAGATCCACCTGACTGAACGACTGCGCGGAGGACGTGATGGCGTCAAACCCTCAACAGCAACGTCCACGGACCTCATCACAACCATCATTCCTTCAGTTATGTGTTAAGAGTCCTGAGAGCACTAACCGAAAAGAAATCAAAAGAAAAAAAGTGAAGAATTACACATTTACAGTAGAAGAAATAGTTTGTTTTCACTTATGATACACTAAATATGTACAGTCACATGCAGAAGACTGTCTGCACGAGAGACCGGAGCCTGTGTCTTTTGCCGTTTGACATGTGTAAATCACAAAAAGTGCCGCAAATCCCCACTGAGTGTCTCTCAATCCTGGCTAGAATGGCGAAAAGAAAAGCACGAAACAATTCACCAGCAGCCACGGGCGTTGTCACTCAAGAAGACGTTGCAATAGAACGAAAAAACACATCACAGAATGTACTAAAGCTACACATGATTCCTTAACTCCTTGGCACTCCTTAAAAAAAACAGAAAGAAAAAAAAAATGCTGGAAAAAGATGCTAGATCACACTGCATTGGAAATGGCTGATGGTCGAGTCCACTCCACAAAGAGCCAATAAAGTTGCTAGATAGTGTTTTTTTCTCTTTTTCACGTGTCTTGTTTTATTTCTAGATGGTGGATATGATGATGAGTAACAACCATGTCAGGCTTTTCTTTGGATGGAGTGACGCTTTTGTTTCCCACTGTAGGCACAAGGAGGAGCCAAGGCATTGGGGGGTGGGGGGCGGGATGCAGGGTCTCAGCGTCTCATCTGGCCCATCTGATAGTTTTCTCTGGGCTGACGGTGGTGCCTCTGGGGCTGCGCCTGTCGCTGAGGCTGCCTCTGGGGTTGCCGCTGGCCACCGTGCCCGCCGTGTCCGCCGTGTCCGTGCTGGTGGGAGTGCGGATGCTGAGACTGGTGCTGCACCTGGGAGTTGGCATGCTGCTGCGCTCGCCGCCTCTTCAAAGTGCCTGTTAGGAGAGAGGCAGTTAAATCGAAAGACCGGCTTGTGGGTTTACTCCAAACTAAGCTGCACCTAGTGACACTCTGCTACTGGTGCCTACGCTGCAATAACAACAATATGGTTCACTGCATGTCACACTGTGGGAGAAGGATCTAATCGAAACGTGGTCGCAGTGCGTCAGGCTGTATAAAATCAATTTGGATGCATGTCAGATGATGTAAGCCTGGTGAATCATAGCGCTCTAACATGAACCGATAAAATAAAAAGGAGCAGACATGTCACTGACTCGTGTCTTCCTCTCATTACACCACTCACGTTTTGAAAATGTAGCAGAACAATAAAACAAGCTACGGCCGTGGTGCAGGCATGGTCTCTTCATTTATTTCACACCAAAACTAAAAGAAGAAAATATCTAATAAAATATAATAAAACCAATCCTGTTCAAACACATTCGCAGGCACTGGTTTACAGCAACCAGCTTATGCAAATAAGCCAGCTTCCGTTTCTTTTGGAGTATAATTTAGACAGAATTTAAAAGATTAAACGTGGAAAGTTGAAGCCTAGAACTACTCTGAGGAAAGAGTTTCACAAACACTGTGACCGCTGTAATCCTCGCTAAAGATTGCTTGCAATTAAAAAGAGTTTATTCCACTGCAATGATCATTATCATCATATTTATTAACAGTTTGGTCGGAAACACCAGCTGCTGTCATCTCAGAATTTGGTGTCACATCTGGTTAACATTATATCTGCCTGATGTTTTCTTTTATTGAGGCATGTAAACATTTTTAACAGATCATTTTTGGGTTGTGTTGCATGTGGCTCAACAGATGCAACAGCAGGACATTATAATTTCAAAAGGTAGGCACAATATTAGAGCTTGACTAGTTTATTTTATAGTAGACGAGTTTGGACAAACCGATGGATGAGTTGACAACCCTGCAACTGCAACTAAAATATATTTAAAAGATAATTTGGAACGGGCTAACTTTTCTTTAGACTCACCTGGTAGCGGTTTGGGAGGAGGCAGCTTGGGGTTACTGCTTGGTGTGTGCACACTACAGATCTTAATGAAGCCAGCCATGAGCATGATGAGGGCAATGCCCATCAACAAGACTGCCCACCAGTGGGCCTAGAGAAGAGAATGAAGCACAAATCAGGCACAATCAACACAAAAACACGTCGTAATAATAATAAACTATTCATCCAGTCAGAATCAAGAAGTTCATACATACCACGATCCATTCTGCAATGTTCTCATACAGCTCTGGGTTGAAGATGGCCTTCTTCAGCCTGGCCAGCGGTCCGTCTGCATCCACCAGGCGGCACTTCATGAACACGTCACAGTATCCCTTGAAGTCGTTGCAGGGCGAGCCGGCCGGCAGCGTGGTCACTTTCTTATTGAAGAAACGAGCCAGGCGCTCTGATCCTGTGCTGCTGCACGTGTTGGGATTCACTGCAGAGATGAATCACACAGACAGACAACATGATTCACATTCAAGACAAAATATCTAGTGCATTTTATTTAAAAAAAAGAGTTAACAAGGTGGGGGGGGAAAGGTAAATACTCACTCTTCTCCATGCAGCACACGTGACAAAGCTCAGTCTCATCCTTGCCATCCTGGCTGGCACAGGTGCACGCCTCGAGCCCATACTTCTCACAGATGGAGCCAGAGCAGCCCTGCGGGGGAAGAGGAGGAATGAGGATGGGCGAGATCAGACGCCGACTGGTGAATGAACATAAAGTTGTTATAACAACCAAGTCTTCCAGGTGGAAGGTCTTCAGCCACTTACCCCGTTGAGGCAGACTTGAGTCTCTCCGTGGCAGGCGGTGAAGTTGGCCTTGGGCTCAGACGTGGGGCACTGAGGACTGATCCCGTTACACATGCCCTGGTGGGCGCACTCTGACTCCTCTCTGCACTTCTCATTACGACCCTTGTAAGAGCAGTCGGCAGTACAACATGGACCCTGGCTGGGACTGGTGGGAAAGAAGTGTTTAGTCAAGAATTATCACAAGCGGGCTGAGCGAAATGTTCAGGCAAAGAAAAAGCGAAATGTAACATTTACCTGCAGACTTTGTTGGGCTTTAATTTGCACTTCTTGTTGTCAGGCTGGTTGGCGTCATAGCAGCACTGGTCTCTGCACTGATCGCTGTAACCACAGTCGCACTCCTCTCCGGGCTCCACCAGACCATTACCACAGATGGGCTGGCCAGACTCTGTTTAGAGAAGGAAAAACAAACATCGAGTCCGATTCCCCAAAAAACGGAACATGTTGTTTCAAACTTTGACTTCTTGTGCTCAGGGCTAAAAGTGTGTATGAGAAATCAGATGTTTAGTATGAAAGCTGTTATTACAAAACCAAACCAAACAAATATTGTTTTGACGAGAATGACGAACGAGTTGGTTACTAAATGCTAAAAAATGTTCCAGTCAATCTGCTGAGACAGATACGTACGAGACTTTAAACAGTATGTGCAAAATAGATTAAAGTCAGTATAAAGAAAGAATAAATATGTTTGGAGTTTGTCAGACGAAAGAAGAAAGTGTTATTAACCACAAAGTCAGATTTAAAGGGATTAAATATGTCGACAGGTTTATGAAATTAGGTGTTCAAATGGGGTAAAGAAAAGTATTCTCAGCTTCAGGACTGTGGGGGCGACCCACTTGTGGTAGCAGTCAAGCAGCAGTTTTGAAGCGACTGAAACGCGTCCACTAAGTTCAGAAAATGACATGACTAACTTTGAAACACTCTGAGCGAGATGAATTAACCTTGATCGCTCTGCTAGAGGTGCAGGTGATGGTGGCCTCAGGGTGTCATCTAAGACCACCACAAAAAAATCCTGGACTGAGAACTGGTGGAAAAGCTGTTTTAACGCCTAACATTTCAGTAATATATTGTTCAAAGCCTTTTTTCAGCAACTATTCAGAAATCTTAGAATTGCCTTTACATGGACTTAAAGCTTTTTTGGCAATTGCGTGTTATTTAGATAGTGACAGCTGGAGAGAGACAGGAAAGGTGGAGAGAAAGGGGGTGACATGATGCAAAGGGTCCCAGACTGGAGTCCAACCGAAGCCTGTGGTAAGAACTTAGTATATACTCTACCATGTGAGCTATCAGGGTACAAATGACACTGGACTAGTGGCAAGATCACTTTTCAAAGCCATTATCAGCCAATATATTGGTGCTTCTCTAGTTGCCTGAATTAACTGACTAATTACAGACATGATGGGGTTAAAAAATCTCCCACACTCATCACCAGTAAAGAGAAAAAAGAATAAAATTGTGGTTCAAATAAAAAAAGAGTTTGAGAGTTAAGAAGCAGTAAAAACGTACCGACAAAACAGTTGCTTCTCTTTTTCTCCAGGACCTGGCTGATGTTGCGTACGCTACAGATAGAGAACTTATTGTTGTTGAGTTTGTCTCCTGACGTAGCTCTGGCATACATGATATAATTGCCCTTCTCCTTCTTGTCTTGGCTCTTGGATTCTCCTGGGGTGCACTCAGACCCAGAGTCATGCTGAGAGTGAGAAGGGAGGAAAAAGGAAAAAAAAAATAATCACAGGTTAAAAAGGAGAAGGGACAACGTGTGAGAGCTTAATAAATTCTTTCACACTGTGCATAAATGTGGCACATCTAAGTAACTCACCGGGGAGCCAAAGTTGTGTCCTACTTCATGCGCAAAAGTGATATGGGAGACTTTTGGAGGTACGTGGGAGGCGTAGTTCTGTACAGTGATTATACCAGTGTTGAGAGACTTCTTTTTTCCATCCGAGTACAGCTTGCTTTTTTCACAGATGCCTCCAGAGCTCCCTGAGAATGAAAAGCACAGGTTGGAACAAACGCTCTTCCAAACCACAGCCACAGAAAATATGAAGGATTTAGCTCATTGAGGAAGAGACAATCTGATTAATGTCACGTCCACATGATATAATGCCTTACTTCAAAACAAAAAGTGCCTGATTTATCAACATGCTTACAGTGCATGTTAAATTTAATGTAGGACATTACGTGGCCTCTGCTGGCAATGGTGAACGGTTTGATTTAAGATTTCACAGTGCAAGATTTTCCATTAAAACTTCAGATTAAGAATGTAATTGTTATTACAGGAAACATCTTAGTTGCTATTTCACGTCACCACATCAGCAACAGAGCACAAGCAAACCTTTGGGAATCATCACATCTGCATATTGTACTGAAGCTGCAGTTGTTTCCATAACAGTCTGAATTCATCTGCATTTGAAATGACAAATACCACGAGAGTTTGTGTTATTGTAGCTGCAATATACAATAAAGATAAATCACAATTAGCTTCCCTAGAATACGCTGATATCCAATCAGGATTGGGTGTCTCTGCTGATAATGTGCCTACAATCCAGAACAGAAATTATGATGCGTTGGTTTAAAAATAGAATCAATTCCTAGTTTCCTTACAAATGTGTCTGATTTTTTTTTTGCACTTTGATGATCACAGATGACAAACAGATTTTCTTTCAGTACCTGAAGGAGCTCCGACCCAGGCCAAACCCAACACCCCGTCATCAAAGTCTCTGTCGGTGAAAACATAAGCCAAGCAGTAGTCGTCATGGTTCTGCTCCGAGTTCAGCTCCAGGAACTTCTCCACCCCGATGTTGGAAAAGCGGAACGGGTTAGACTTGTCTCTCTCGTCACTGGTGGTGTTTATCTACCCAAGAGGAGGAGGAGGAGGAGGAGAAGGATGATGAGTTCAGGGGGGGGAAGGGAACACATCCAAAATGTAAACTTAAAAATTACACTTACCCTGATCCTTTTCACCATGAAGCTGATGTTGCGAATGCCCATGAAGTCTGTGCCCTGATAGATAGCATCAATGGCCTTGACATGACTGGAGATCTGAAAAAGGAAGACACAAATTCAATCCATATGGTCTGCAACCATAGTATAAAAAGCAGCGAATATACAGTATACATGTAGACTAAAGAGGTAAATAAAGTGTCCAGGTATTGGGGCACGTTGATGGATTGGTATTGGCTAAACACACATCACGCATTAAAATACTGTGCTGTCTTTACTATAGCGTACATCAGTCTGGTTCTCTGCAGTACAAACATTATGTCACCATGCTGAGTTTACATGAGAAGATCGACGTCACTCTCATGTTTTTACTGTAACTATGAAGCTATGCCAGCTGCTGGTTGGCTGAGTTTAGCATAAAGACAGAAAACACGAGGCTCAAAAGGTCCAAAGGTAACAAAACATGCATAGCAGCACCTCTAAAGCTCAATGATTAACATGTTACAGCTCGTTTAACAGGGTGGTATCAGTCTTTGAGGTATATTCATTAACTGCAACTCTGAGGAACGCGTACAGTATATCTCACGTAGGATGAAAAGGGATCAAAGTCCCGTGGAAAAAAAACATTTCTGCAGGAATAATACTTTACATAAACATCAGGTTTTTCCCCCTTTTATTTCTTCATCTAATTAGTAGCATAGACGTCCATTATTTGAGCTTCAAAGGGTAATTCTCATCATAGTGAATATAACCAACATGTCAGTTTGTCGTTGGACTCTCTACTATTCCTCGAGCTATTTCCACGGGAGTACAATTGTAATGTATAATGTAATACATCTGCTGCGTACTTCCAGGCTCTAGGTTTTCCATTTCAAACAGGAAACCAGGCATTACTGCCTACAACCCTAATTTAGAGTGGTGATATTTTTGCTGTTTTGCTCTTCCTCGTAAGCGTCGTCTCACCCTCACACATACTTTGGTGACAAAACATGCCTCTCCGCCAACATCAGACAAAAATCATACATACTTGACTGTAAATCCAATTCTAACAGAACCTCTGCAGCATGCGAGTGACGGTGTCTGTGTATTACCTGAGCAATGACGGCCTCTCTGGTCTTGTAGTACTTGTAGAAGAGGTGGTCAGTCTGAATGAAAAGCTGGCAGGTGTTTTTCTCAACCTGAGTCATCCTCTTCTTCCTCAGCAGCACAGGGTCATTAGAGCCCGCCTCGGTGTTGAGCTCCTGGTGTGAGCACCGCGCCGGAGATGGAGAACAGGAAATAGACGGTTAAATAAAACATATGCATTTTCAGCCAAACAGGGGGGGTAAATAAATAATGCCTGGTATTTTTAGGCTGTGGTTTTTTCAGCTGCAGGATGTTCATTAACTGCTAAATCTGAAGAACGGGTACTGTATATGTCACATACAGGAATATGGTGGGGGAAAGGACTGAATAATAAGCATATTAAATGTGCATACATAGATATATTAGAAAGAAACATCAATATATAAAGTAATGCATATTTTTTTCATTTCTGACTACTATCTTTGTCTGGATTAGAAAAAAGGAAACGCAACTTAAGAAAGGGGTTAAAATCCTTTGATCCATTAATGTTTGTTGAGTTGAACAGAATTCAAGCTTAATTAGACAAGCTTACTTGTTGGATATTGTGCGGTTCATAGAGTTTTAACAGGATATATTTTCATGGGAATAACCCTTTCATGAACATCAACATCTTTTTATTCCCTCTTCTATTCAGATGAGCTTCAAATTAAAAGCGCATAGATGCTCATTAACCGTGCTGCAAAAGGCTATTCTCGTCAGTCCGTATAACTTAGAAGTGTACACCGAGACTTTAAAAAAATAAAAGGCAACCATGGGTATCTCTGAGCACCAACAAAGCCAAACTATCCCTAGACACTGAGGGTTTACTGTGGTGTGTGGTGAGGTTCACCTTGGGTGGCTTCTCGATGGCAGTGGCTTGGTACTTCTTCATCTTTTCAAACACTGTGCTATCAGCGCAGCCTCCCTCTGGGCCGTACTTGTGTGGATAGTCTGAGAGGGAGAGAGGGAGAGAGGGAGACACAACACTGTTAGGATTATGGGAGACAATGTTAGCTACTTAACCCCCTGAGTCACTCTATTTCTAGCGCTATTCATGATCAGCTAATGGATGTACTTACATGCCACTTGAGCCTAGCTTTGCTATGTGAGCCGTTGCTCTCCTGTCGCTCTCATTAGTGATTCCTCTCACATTTCTGTTTAATTTGCCCCTTAGCCACATACTATATGTACACAGATGATTTTAAATTAGGGGGTGCCAGCGCAGTGAAGTACGCATTGTGTTCCCCATCAGTACCAACATTATAAAGACTGCTAAAATGAGCCAGTAGCCCGAGAGAAAGATCGTGTTACTCAGCTAATGAGCACCTTGGGTGTCAGTGCTCCCCGGAGGGCGATCACACCAGTCTGCCTCAATCAGCTCAGCTGCCCTAACCTTGCACTTTCCCGTCACACATTTACATATCTGTGCATCGGATTACACATCCTCTATGATTACAAGGAAATGGCCTGTCAAAGCATTTGTGTAGCTGAAGCTGCTGGGGACTCACGTATGTCGTCTTCATGATAGATGACAGAATGGAAGGGCACGTCTTTTCCTTCCAGGTATCTCTCAGCGGGCTCCACGTAGTAGGTGCCATGGTAGCTCTGAATGAAGCCCTCAAACTTACCATCCACAATGGCGCCATGAGTCAGGGTACCTTTCTCACCTGGGAATCCAAATTAGAGACATAGCTCAGAAAAGTACGATAAAACAACAGACTGGAAAAATGTCTAGGAGTGCTACAACACATAAATATATATTAAAATAAAAAGGACAGTCTTACCGTAGATTTCTCCAGTGTAGATATGAGAGGTATCATATGGAACCTCTTCCCCTGAAACGTCCACCTTCAAATCTTGGGCAAACAAAGTGGAATCCCTCTTCATTCGTAAATTAAAATGCCTGTAAAGACATGAAACAAGACATTTGAATGTGATACCACAAGTCGACAATGTGGGCTTTATGTATGCAGCAAGGAGTTTGTTTCTGTGATGTCCCCAAACTGTCTGCTGGTATTATTCATGTCAAAGAGTGTGAGCATATAGATTTGAATGTGGCCAAAGCAATATGCATGGATCCTTTGAGAAGAGAATGCAAATGAAAAGGGGGGTGAAAAGAAGGGCACGGCTTAGCAGAGAGGAAAACATCAAAGCTGCACATGGGGAAATGCAGCCAGTATCTCGTAACAGAGAGAACCAAAAATCAGGACATCTTGAAACAATGCTGTTTTTTGTTGATCATACATACGGCAGGAAAAACAAAGACATTATAGTAAACCTTGGGTTTCATATAACACCCACACGGCGCTATTATTGTATACTTGCATGGCATGTAAGTAACTGTTCTGTGGGTCAGACGCAGCGGTAAAATCAGTCTGATCTGATTTTACTGCTTGGTCTGAACCCACAGAACAGTAACTTGACACGAAGGCACAGAAATCTGGTCTTGTACATGTGCAGATCGGATCACAGAGGTTTTCTGTTGTGATCTAATCTCAGGGAAAATGCAAGGTACATTAAAATTCTGTCCGAGAACACGTTACGCACAAAACCAGCGAATGGGAGATGGATAGAGTGCCGCAAATTAAATATAAGAGTGTGACTTGTGCCTCTAGTTTTGTTATGAATTCAAAAAGGAAATGAAGCTGCTTCTTAAAAAAGGAAATCACATCTTTCTTCGTATGTTTGTTTACACAGCTCTTATCGTCCTCTTGCCTATTAAACAGCATCAGTTAGGGAACAGCAGGTCGTGCTACGGGCAGGATGATAAACAGCCTTTGACAAGCTCACGCCCAGATGGTCTTGACTTCAACGTCATGGAGTGTGTAGACACGTTCTACCCAACAACACCTTATCTTCAATAGATTGGATGAAGAAGCACAACAGGGACTGTGTGTATCCATCAACACACCTTCTATACCTTGAGGCGGTTCCCACGCGGGTATCAAATGTACAGAAGCACCCAGGAAACATCTGCTCCATCAACTGACAAACACATTAACAGTTCCTACTTCACCTGACCTGCATGCATTTAAATTGTGGCAGGAAATCAGAACAAACCCAACTGGTGGGCCTGCAATGTCCATTTTTATTATAAATGAATCTCCTAAATTAAATCAATTGTTTGTTTGGTTGCTAAATTGTCAATAAATAGTAAAAAATAAATACCCATTACTTATCTAAAGCTCAAATTATTGTCTTGAAATAGCTTGTTTAGTCTGGCCAACAGTGCAAAGTCCAAAAATAAGACAGAAAATCTGCAAATCCTCACAACTGAGGGGCTGAAACTATGTCTAGTATTTCTGCTAGTTAACGGTCTGTCGATCGGCCAAACAATGGACCGAATATCTAGTTTGAGCTCTGATAAGAGACCACAGAAAGAACCACAGCTGAGATTCAAAATCACCACAAAGCCAGGTTTATGTTTTCATAAAAACAGCATTCAATGTAAATAAGGCTCAATCACACAGCAAAGCCTGTTACAGGTGACCTCCACTTTAAAACATAAACAATACAGGTATTTGGGATGAACATTGCAAAAAAGAGAGAGAGAGAGAGAGATGGGGACACTTAAAAATAGACAGAGATGCAGACAGAAATTTCCCTTCAGGTTAATATGTGGAAAAACTGACAAACCTTCCATGGGCATGAAAATCTAAATGAAGGAACTTGTCTTCATGAGAGAGTGCCCTCTTGGCCCTCTGATGATTGCCGTGCACAAGCTCTGTGTCGTAGGACAAGCCTTCATAGTGACGGATGTATTTATTCAGGGGATTTCTATAGTGTCCTGTGTGGAAAGAACAGAGAAACTTCTGTTAGTAACTTAGGAAACTTTAAGTAAATGACAACACAGGCATGTGTTAAATATACATATAAAAGACAAACCGAACACTACAAGTCTATAAGTTTGTACACTCTTTAGTACCACAGTGTGCCTGTCGAATGGACAACTTTTAGCAGATATGAATCACTTGTTTTGTATGTTAAACAATATATTTCAAGCAAATATGAGTCTTTATGGTTACATTGGCATACGACAAATCTATTTTAGAGTACATAAGTGAGGCCTGGTATATGTTAGGGAGAATTTAGCTGCCCAAACAACTGATGATCAGCCCGATATTTGACTGGCAGGATTCACATAATGAAAACTGACAGTAAACCAGCATGGTCTGTGATTTTTTAAAATCTATTTAAGTCAAATGGATGCCAGTTTTGGAGCTCTGCTCAACAACAGCCCCCAGCGTCACAGCATTATTATTTCGCCACCAGAAGAGTGGGTGGTGGGCACGAAAGGAAAAAGAAAAAAGAAGAAAAAAGAAGATTCTTGAGCCTCCACCCATTTCACCAACTGCAGTCAGAGAAACTCCACTTCAAGAAAACATAGTAATTTGGTTTCTATGTTTAGACCGTGCATACTGATGTATCTGTACGATCAGATCTTTGCCCCATAATATATAAAAAAAGAAAGTACTTTGTGTAAATACAGTATATGTAATTAGTAGTGTCTGACAGGTAATTATGCCTGACTATTGAGCCATAAATTATAGGATTCGGTGTATCTACTGTACGTAACAAAAGGTCTGTAAGTAGACCAGGATTCAGCTCTGTTCATGTGCAGTATGAAATATTTAGGCGCTAACATTAAATTTTTCATTGAGGCGACTATGACTAGTGAAGCCCATATGACTATCTTGAAATATCTATAAAATTTCTCACAACCAGTGACAAATAGAAATCAGACACAAGACAAAAGATAGATTTATGTGATCACACAAACAGCATTAGATGTTATAAGATTACATGGTGAGGCACCATCACATGAATGTTTTGACCACAGAGGAAAAAATGCTCTCATTATGTGTTGGAGGGGGGGAAACAAACAAACAAAAAAAAAAGTTGTGTGCTACTTTTGACAGTTTGATAAAGGATCCATAAATAAATCTGACTGGCAAATATACATACAAGTGAATGAGCAGAAGTAAATGAGCTGATTTAATGTCACCAGATAAAAGATATAAATGCTATATGCTGCTTTTTTTTTTTAAACGGTATATTGCAAGTGTATGGTGTTAAAGCATCACAGCATTTTAAATAGGGGCAGTTTCAGTGCTTATAAAGTAAAACAAATGAAGGACGGGGAGTTAATAAGCGGTTATTGCGGATTTTAATACGTTTAAATAGAGACTAGCGTTAGCAACGGCACAGCAGAGCCGACACTGACATAAACCAGTGGCCAGCAAAGCTGAAAACTTGTGTCATATAAAGTGTAAACGCCGACATGTCTTGTGTGACATAAACTCAGAGGCTAAATATCTTATTTTCTTGTTTAGAAACCGCTAAAGTGTGAGCTAGCACGAAGCTAACGGACCGTTAACCCAGCCGTTTTTTCTCCCCCCTCCTTCATAACAATGGCTGTCGGCGCTATCCGCCACGATAACAACAAAAACCGATCCAACCCCCCCGACGACAGAAAACGGTGACAACACACGGGGATAAATCGCCCGTGTCGGTTTGTTTCAAAATCAGTCAGCTTTAACGCCGTGTGTCATTTGTCGGCTTGAAGTAACACGGCCACAAAAAAAAAAAGGGGTGCAGTCCTTCATAACAAGCAGGCCGCTGCTGATCCGTTAGCTCACGGTGCTAGCAGCCTCTCTCTCTCCCTCTACTCTCCCCTCTCTCTCTCGCTCTCTCTCCCCCGCTGCTTCACGGATTCAACACACAACTTGTAAAGGGTTTTTTCTTTAATTTTCTACCCGTCTGGGTGTCTCACTCACCTTGGGTGTAGTTTAGTAAACACGCGAAGAGGAAAACTTTGAGAAGAAGCATATCTGCTAGATCCATTGTTAGAGCATTGATGCCGTTTTCACTTTATTGTCCTACTTAGATAGGCGCAGACGCCCTGTGTGTTTATTGCACCTTCCTCTCATCGCCTGCTCGCTCGCTCTCTCTCTCTCTCTCTCCCCCTGCGTCGTGACGTCAGACGCACGGCAGCTTGGCATCCCCCCCCCCCCCAACACACACCCACACCAACACACTAACACACCAAGATGCGTCCATGATCCAGGCCCTGCATACATTATACAGCCAGCAGCACGCCCAGGCAAGGCAGGCAGATTACCAGTACCTGAGGCAATGTATGCAATGTGTACATATTTTTTTTTCCAACCATTACAGACACATTAGAAAATGGAAAGTCAGAAGGATAAACCGTTTCTTGTCGTCTATCTCGGCACCACTGCACCTCGTAAGATGAGGTCAGGACTTATAGAACTGGCCTGGGAAAGGGATCAGTCTCCCTGAACTCCCCCCTTTTTTTTCTTTTTTTTAAAAATTTTATTATTATTTTAATTATTATTATTAATGTATGTGTATGTGTACTAATGTATATTTTATGTTGCTCCTTTCTACAAATGCTTTGCAAAAAAGTTCAATAAAAATATGTTTGAAAAGAAAATAGAAAGTCCTATGTAAGTGTCCACACCACAACATTAAAGGTGCAGTGTGTAAGATTTGCTGGCACAGATGCTTCACAAGAAGTCTTTCTTACCTGTGAGCATCAGTCTCTACAACTCCTCCTTCAAAACAACAGACGAGCTATCGAACTGGCTTGTGCAATAAATAAGTGCAATTTTCCACGCATGCATACTGCACTTTAAACAATCAGTGTATTCTCTGTACAGTCTCTCAAAGGTTTTTTGATTTACATATTGTATGTAATTGTTGTTGTGTTAAAATGGATATCTTATAAGTGTATAATATAGTATATAGTATAGTTTTTTCTTGGGATTTTACTATCCAACATCTATAGTGTTCAAATGTTTTTCTTGCTACTACTACTACTATCTAACTTACCATTTGGGAGCTGCTGTAACGAACACAATTTCCCTGCGCGGATTAATAAAGTATTTCTGATTCTGATTCTGATTTAGGGCATGTATAATCACATGAAAATAACAATGTTTTTTTTTATTTTTGTCCTTTTATATCTACAGTGGGAGCGGGTCCTCTTTCATGGAGGCCGCCATGCTCCTACCTGTGAGCATCAGTCTCTACAACTCCTCCCTCAAAATATCAGACACTCCAAGTCAAGTCCAGTAGCTATCGAACTGGATTGTGTAATACATAAGTAAAATCTTCCACACATGCATACTGCACTTTAAACAATCAGTGTATTCTCTGTACAGTCTCTCAAAGACTAAATTCTTTATAAGGTTTTACATATTGTATAGTTCACTGTTACTAGGTTTTTATTTTACTGTTACTGGTTGTATTTAACTGTTATTGTGTATATAGTGTATATATAGTGTTAAAACAGGATATCGTATAGGTGTATAGTGTTAAAGTTTTGTTTTCTTGCTATCACTTACTATCTCACTTACTGTTTGGGAGCTGCTGTAACAAAAACAATTTCCCTGTGGAGATTAATAAAGTATTTCTGATTCTGATTGACACTAGGAAGGTGAGGTTGATGTGAGGAGATTGCAATGCAGCAATTGCACCCCTAGATGCTAAATTCTACACACTGGACCTTTAAAACATTTCAGTTCAGATCTCTTTGAAATGTTTTTCATGGACTACAAGGACATGGACTGTACTTACATATAACCGCTCTAGTCTTCTCACCACTCAAGGCGTTTTTACACAACATATTTAATTCACACATTCATACACCCATGGCTGCCATGCAAGGTGCCAACTGCTCATCAGTCTTACGCGTTCACACACCAATGGCACAGCCTTCTGGAGCAATCTGGGGTTCAGTATCCTGCCCAAGGACACTTCGAGATGCAGACTGGAGGAGCCGGCAATCGACCTGCCAATCATCTGATGAGTGGACGACCCGCTCTAACCCCTGAGTCCCTGGTTGTTGGCAGTCAGTTTGATAATCAATGAATCTTTTGAGTCATTTTAAAACAACAATACTTGAACATTCACAAGTCCAAGCTTCTTATGTATGAGGATTTGCTGCCTTTGTTTGTTGTATGTGATGGAATTTGGGTTTTGGACTGTTATGTAGGGACTGTAAGACTATTTTATAGAACGTATCTTAATCAATAATGAAGTCTGTGGAGGTTTGCAGGTCATCTTTTCTTTGAGAAGAGTTCAGTGTGTAGCAACTAGACTCTTCTTTAAAGAAGCCCCTTGGATGAGAGGTTCAACCTCTCTTTGGATCTACAACCAAATCCAGTTGCCCCAGATTTAACCCTTCTCAAAATGAATAATGCAATTGAAGCCACCTTATTTAATTTCACTTATTTCTTTCTTGGTACCAAGCTAATGTTTTTTTTCTGTCAGAGTACAGGCAAAACTGTATATTTATAGGCATATTATTACAGTAATTACTTGCACAACAAACCCGTAGAGTTGTCATACTGATAAGCAGCCAACTAAATGTGAGTTTCCGTTGCTTGGCAACCCGAGATCCTGTGAATATAGTGTTTCCAAAGAAAAGGAAACACCATCAGTTTGGCGTGGTTATTGGATCCTGTCATGCATCAGCTCTGATTATCTGCAAGCAAGCTATTTTGGGTTCTGGCAGTTCTCAGTGATGATCTTCATCCCATAATGCACCTCTTCCTGTTGTAGGCAGCAGTTTCCGTGGCGATAACGGTACATGTCACAAGGCACATTCCTTGCCATGACATCCCCAATACTGAAACAGGATTAAATTTGTGATATGTTGAAGATAGACTGAGGTTTTGATCATCTGTTCTTGATGACCAGAAGCAGGAAAAGTACCCAGATATTTTTGTTCAGAGATTCTGTCTGTTGATCTTTATTATTTTGACATCACTCTGATTAATTAGCAGCAAAGTCTCATCAGTCAGTTCATCGTTGTCAGTTTATTCCAGACGAGCTCCTCTGGCTCCAGTAGCCACGACATGACACACTTCCACATCAGCACCCAGTTTCTGCAGCTCATCCAGCCAGATCTGTTGCTTCTGTGACAGCCGGTCATTGGGCCCCTTCACCTCTACCAGCTACAAGAACAAGAAATCACATGTTATATTGCATGCTGCAGTATGCTATGTGTATGCCATGTAACTAGAGTTTAAATAATCAGGTGCCAAAAAGTGTCTGAATCCATATATAAAGAAAAATATGTTACTCAGAGCCAGGATGTGACTCACCTTGTAGCTGTTATTTGACGTGTTCCACACCACTAGATCAGGCAGACCTGCACGGCAGTGTCTGTAGTCTTTTGACATTCGTGCTATGACCCCTCCTAAGAAGGCTCCACCCAAGCATGACACAAGAGACTGCAAAAAGAGTATAAAGAGGTAGTAGTTAGTGGTGGTCTTGTGGGCTGCATTATATTAAAATGTTTTTCTAATATTCATCTCTGCTAATGTTTGTAAATGGGAAGGGAAAAACATTACAGATCTCAATATAACCTCAATAATAACTGTTTAATTAAATAAAAAACCTGGCTGAGCTGTTGCATTACATTGATTGGATTTTACAGGTGTATCTAATAAGGAGAGTGTTGTGACAGTCGATACCTGTGCCTGTTGAAGGGATGAGAAACGCTCCCAGCTGACCAATGAACACACTTTACCCTCCTGACAGGTCCAGACATCTTTCAGCATGTCATGTAGCGTCTCCACGGATGCCTCGCTAAGTAACTGCACGCGAGAATCGATCGCCTCTTTTCTGTTCTCATAGAAACAGTCGGTGTAAAGATCCAGGGGACACGTCTGCGAGGTGAAAAGAAGATGAGACAAAATGGTACAGAAACCACGAATATTACATACGCAGAGCTAACGTTACCTGGTATGGATTTCTGAAAACATCCGGAATACCCTCCATAAAAATGATGTCCCACAGCAGAAGAGCAAATAATGTTGAGAATGTGGCGCCCTCTCCATGAATCCCTATCATGTCAACATTACCAATACAATGTTAGTTAGGGTGATAAAAGGATACAGAACTGTTTTAACAGGTGAAGCAAATCTGCTTACCTTGGTCAAAGCCTTGTTGGTGGTAATGTGCTAATGACAGCTCTTCCACTGAGCCTATTACAGTAGCATTAGCACTCTCTTCCCCTTCTCCATTTGTTGGTATAAGAAACATAGATTTCCCCATACCCCCCTCATGAGGGAACAGCTGTCCACGGATGGTCACCTGCAGACAAAAATACAAACATGATCCATACTTAATTTTTTAAAACCCCAGGAACCAAAACACTGACATATTGTGCTAAACTCACATGTTTGACATCTTGGACTTGGATAGTGGGCAGGTCTTTTAGTTGCAGGCGATACCTCTTGAGGCTGGCAGACTCTTTCATCCGAACAGCTCTCTGATGAAGAGAAAGCTTATGTCCAGTTCGCACTAGAGGGTCTGAAAGCCCGTCTCTGATAGCACAAATAGCCTATAAATAAATAAAAGCACAGTACTTAGCACAATGTCACACCAGGAAATAAAGGATGATGTCTTAAAGAGGAAACCACAGATACTGGTGCTCACTTGCTCAGGTTTTTTTAGGTGCTGGTGAAGGTTTAATGCTAGTCTATCCCACCACCGGCCTCGGCTGTCAGGACAGTAAGTGGACTGCAACAGTAAAGACCGCAGCTCTTCTATGGCTTCCTGCACCACAAGAGTAGACCCACAGCATCTTTAACTGTGACAACTTCATTTATGAAGCTTGAATTTGTGTAAGAGTGTGAATGGGTAAAGTCAGTGAAACCTCATAGCGACGTAGCCTCTGCAAGATCTCCACCCCCCTGGATAAGATGCGACTGTAAGCCCACCCTGTTGTGAAGCTGCGCAGGAACACTGGCAGCTCCTCCTGGTAACTATAAAACACAATTATAATGTTTTTTTTAAAGGATATTTTGGGCTGTAGTAGGTATTAGGACTAAGGCAAGATACATGACTAAAAATTATCCAATGAATCTGTATCTCTGTTTTAGTCCGAAGCAAATAAATAGATTTGTGTCACCTCAGGTCATGATTTTTCCTCAGCTCCTGCCAGTCACTTTTGGCAGCAGTATAAAGCTCCATGGCTTCTTCCCACTGACCTCCCTGCATAGCTGAGGCTACCTCTTGCAGGGCTCGCATGGATGCTTCATATCTGGTGTGATAGATGGAATCATGAGTACTTAGACTGAGCTATCCATAAATAAAATACAATTAATTAAATTCACCTGATAAGATCCTCTCTGTCCTGAAACACCTTAGCTGTACGCTGTACTGTGTAATCTGGGAAAGCCAGACGTCCTGAGTTGACCAGCAGGATGGTGAAGAGCTGGTTCTGCCCGCCAGCCGCCATCTCCTCCTCGTCCATAGTGTCCGTCAGAGAGAACAGTAGAAGGATGCGAGAGAAGACGGCTCGAGGATCTCGACACAGGCGCACACAGGAACCTGCGAGCTGTTTTGCCCTTTAATGTTAGAGAGAGAGGGAGGGGGGTAAGATCTTCACTGCAACACTTGCACTGTAAAGGAACACAGTGTATTTGATCATCTCACCGTTTGAGAATGACGGCCCCAATGTTGTTTTGAGCAGAGGACATAGAGAAGAGGGACTTTTGCTTGCTGAGACGGAAAAGTCCGTCCACTAGCTGCTGTTTCTGAGTCCCAGAGTTGCCCAGATGGAAAGTCTTAGCCAGAGCTTTGAGTTCAGGAGCAGGGAGAAGATCCAGAGCCTCCCCTAACTCCTGGAGGTCACTCTCTGTGATTTACAAAAACAGGACAAGAGGGTATGGACGTTAAAAAGTTGCATGGCACATAAAGACCTCTTGAAGATTTAAAAGGAGGTTACTGAGGTAAAAACACAAATTTGACCCAATATTTCTACAAATTCAATCAATCTGTTCGTTGTTTGAGCAGTGGACGATATTGTGCAGAGTATCAGGGGGGCAGAAGTCTGTCAAAGCATGCTTTAGGTGATGTATGTCACATAGTAGCTCCTCTTATTTCCTTTTGTTAGGAAGTGGATCCTGATTTTAATTCAAATTGTATTGATTTATAGCTAAAACTGTGAAGATGTAACCAGCACAGTCCTCATTAACGACAATTAAGATAGTCATGACAAAGAAATAAAAGAAGGAACATGAAAATACAGCTTTAATAAGCATAATTATATATATGTGAATAATACTTTCCAAAAGATGCTTTTTTTACCTGACTGTAGAAAACCACCCTGAACCAGCTCCTGAGCAACAGGTCCCAGATCGCTGCATATCTCTTCATAATCCAGTTTATTTACCTGGAGCCACTTCAGTTTCCTCTGAAAGAGTCTCACATAGAGCTTCTGCCCCATGACTTTGAGAGAAAAAAATACATGTGAATGACAAGGCCTTACTTATACTGACATTTTTCTTTTCAGCATACAGTACCTGAAAGCTTCTCAAACGCACGTATGAGTGACATATCATGCTGGTCGAACAACGCCCTGTCGTCCTCGTTCTCAAGGACAGCCTGTAGTACGGTCCGGAAGTTACGGAGGTAGTAGGGAAGCCACGGGCGATAAGAGCCCTCAGCAGGCTGGTCATTAGTGGTGTTCTCAGCACCACACGGTGCCAGTGAATCTCTATTGATCACTGCAGCCGTTTTCTCATATGTTTCCTCTGAAGTCAGAGGGAGGTCACAAACAGTAGTAGTAGTAGTAGTAGTAGAAAGAACCTGAGTTTTAGGCTGGTCTAAATCAGTTGTCTCTGCTATACTTTCTCTGCTGCTCCCCTCATGTTTGGCTTTCTTTCTGAAGCCATACGCCTTAGCAGTGGAAGCAGTTTCTTTTCTTCTCTTGGCTACTTTGGAGGAAGACGACTGCAGCTTGGGTGTGACCAGTTTTCGTACAGTCCCCGATGCTTTAGATGCTTTGTGTTCAAGATCATGTCCTTTATCTGAACACGGCGGATCTCTCTCTGCTGCTGTTGGAGCGTCCACACTGGATGCTGTCAGGTCAACGAGCGACACGATATCTTCGTCGTCTCCTGAACTCTGAATTAGAAGATTTTCCTTCTGCGAGCTGCTGAGTGCCTCAGAATATATCTCCTTTTCCGGTTTATCCTCTATCTGTGTCCTCTCCGGCTCCTTGTGACTTTTTCTAGATAACTTGGAGGAAAGACTCCCCAGATCAATCGTCCTGACCACACGCGTGCTGTTTATCTCCCGTGGTGGTGGTGCCTGCTGCGAGTTATTCTTTTTGAAATAAGGACTCGTCTTGGTCTCTTTGACCTCATCATCGTCCCTGTTTGGATCCAGCTCTGGGGACTTTGGGGGATCCCTCCTGGGTGACAGCTGGGTGCTTGGCACAACACTATTACTCGCTGAGGCTGCATTGCTGTCTCCTCTCTCAAAGTTCTGACATTGCAAATCAATGTGCTCATTGATCCTGAATCTGGGTACGAAGTGACCACACAGAGGACAGGCCACCTTAGGCGGAGGCTGGCTGCTGAAGAAAGAGGTGATTGGAGTTGTTGTTGTTGTTGTGGCGGCAGGTTTGACACTGCTTTTCTTCTTGCTTTTGGACAGTGACAAACGCTGCTTGAGTTTGTCTTTGCTGGCTCTTTCAGTCATGATGCAGGTGGAGGAGGTTTTTAGACGCTTTTCATACTGTGAGGAGAGCTATGCTACAGCTCACTTAAACGCTAACTTATCTCAGGTAATATAAAACTGGCGCACACGTGTCGCTTTTGTGAGGTAGACACCCACACATCGTGACTAACAAAGGGTCAAAACATGGCTAACATACCGGCAGCAGCAGCAGCAGCATCAGGAGAAGAAGAGGAGGCAGCATGATGACAACAATCCCGCTTCTCAGGCGTGATCAGCGGAGCGCAGAGCGCGTCTGAAGGCGTTTTAATCGATCGCGACTACACCGATCGTTTCTTAATCGGTTAATAAAAAATAATTTTATTTTTTTTTCTACAGACGTTTATTTGTGTGTACATGTGAATATTTTCAATTCGAGTCAATTTCAAAGTAAAACAAAACATATATAAAACACCCCTTTATAGTAAAAATAAATAAATAAATATTATTTAAGCGCTTTAAACTAGAAATGTAGGCTGATTATGTGCTTATTATTATGGCTCTCACTGTGTTATATGTTGGGGGATCAGAGCAGTGAGCACATGATGATGATGATGATGATGATGATGATGGGGGGTGTATTTTTTTTTTTTTTTTTTTTTTTACACAGGTTCCTGGGCTGCTGTGCGGCTTTTATTCAAAAATCACCATTCCGGAGAGCGATCTGATCTGATCAACACACACGGGCATTTTACAACGAAGGCCGCCGACAGGACCGATGTTGGTAAGTGCCACACTGACACATTTTTTTCTAAGCACACGTGTAAAATAAATAATAATAATAATGATAATAATAAGCTTGCAGATATGCATAAGAAGGGGCCTAGAAGCTGCAGACAATGCTGGATGTGCTCCTCCGGTACAACATCAGCCCAATAAGCTGGATGTCAGCATGGTGCAGTCTCGATGCTTCAAATCAAGGTCGATGTTGAACTGCAGCAGCAGGATAATATTGGCTTAAAGATGGTGAAACCTTCAGTGTGTGTGTGTGTGTATATATATATATGTGTGTGTGTGTGTGTGTGTGTGTGCGGAGGCAGATCAGCTCCATTACTGTTGTGGTATATACGCAGGAAAAACCATATATCCGATTATCTTATCGATATTTAAGCAGATGGGAATGCGGCGTCCACTCGTGGGGGAAACCGGAGCAACCACAACAACCACTCCTGCAGCTGCGGCAAAAGTTCAGCGTAATGGGTTTCTAAAATACCACCACAAATACGCCAAGGGCAGGGCAAAATGCGTGGATCGCCACACGAGCCTTTGATCATGAACATTATTGTTTTTAATTAGCGCTTCAGCACCATGGAGAGGTCAGGATGAAGTCCGCGTGTTGTGCTGTATTGAGGAGGAGGATTATGTTTTTGTGCTCATGATACCATCATCTCAGTTGCATTGTCATCTGATCACCACTGTGGATGCTGTGGATTTATTGTGTATCATACATGAAAGCCTGAACACAAACAGCTGCTTCATGTTTAGATGAGAGGGTGTTGACATGTTTAGACTAGGGCGGGTATCAGGCCACAGTGTGATGATAGTTCTAACACAGTACTAATCAATTTACTTCATTATCACATTTCAGGGTTTTTTTTGTTCGAATTCATCATCTTTATTAGAAAATAGTCAGTTTAATTCACTGTTTTGGTCCTAAATGTGTAATTGATAGGATGTTTATTTTGCTGAATTGAACAATATCCTTTTGTTGTTTTGTTTTGGTGTCATATTTATACATATTTGTGCTTATGTAGGGCTACAACCAGCTATTATATTCATTATTGTGTCAGTGTAGCAATTCATTTCTTGTTTAATAGATGTAGATAAAAATGCCAATCACATTTTCCCAGAACCCAAAGTGAGGACTTTAAATTAAAAACATTTTTTGTCTGACTAACAGACTAACAGTTCAAATAACTATAAAGTAAGCGGAGGAAAACGTAGAAATATTCACATTTTAGATGCCGAAAGCAGTGAATTTATGTATTTTTGAGAAAAAAAAGGACCCAATTAACAGGTTATCAAAATAGTTGCAGATTCATTTTCTTATTTGCCACGATGGATCGAATGATAAATCGACTTCCGGACCATTTGATTTCTCTCATCAGACAAATACATTGGTTTTCCAGCAGCTGTGTTTGCAATTTTTTGACATTATCTGTTCATTTGCCAACACATATTGGGTTGGTTTGTGCTTAAGTCCAGGGCAAACAAACATCCATTCAGAGATGCTACACAGATGTCAAACGAATGATGATGATTAGACATAACAGGTTTCCTCAGAGGACATAAGTCATGGGTCATAAATCTGGCACCCACATTAACCACGTTATATAAATGTTTCATTAATGAGTTTGTATGTGAGGGTATACTTCAAATAGAAAATTTAACAATGACTTTTAGAAGGACATCACATACTACTGGCCTGTCTTATTTCAAACAGTTTTCTGCACAATGTCAAGACAAAATTAGAGCAGACACAACTAGATGACAGATAACAAACAACATCGGCAGTGACCACAGACAAAAGCACTGAGATGTGGGTGTTAGATGTTGCAGAAGTAATAGATTAATACTGTTTGTGCTCAAAGCATGAATTGTGATCTTTGTGTTTGTTGAAGTGTGAAACAATAATAGATCTCAGTCCAAATTGTTGTGTGGAGTGTGGAGAAGAATATTCAATCATATGTTATTTAAATCTGGTATAGTGTGAAGTGCTTGAGAGCTGCTCTGGAAAGGTGTTGTTGGGTTGTATCATAATAGCTTACAGGGAAGGGAAGAGGTTGTATTGCAGCTGAAAGTGATTCTTACTGGCTAAATAAATTGTGTATTATATAAAACTTTATATTTTTTCTGGTTGTATGTGAAAAAAGCCAGTAGGAGATTGTTAAAAGTGTGAATTGTAAGGATTTACAAGCGTCTCAAAAATCTAATTTTGGTTATCTATTAATGTTCACAGGGTTGAGGGTAGTGGGCTTACAGGGCCAGTTATGGCTCATGGAAAGAGGCCAGGAACCATTTCCAAAATATTGGCTCCCAGCCCTCCACCGTGCCCCAGTCCAGGACTCACTACAAATAGTCAAGAAGAGCAGCGAGGTTTGGTGAGCGAGGCATCTGAGCATCCACCGTGTACTTTGAAGGATGATGACAATGACCAGCTGACTCCTCCTGTTCCTGCAAACCACTATTACATGAGTTGTGACCCCAGTCCTGAGGACATGGAGGACACCTGCTCTGAGTACGACAACGTGGGCTCTGATGTAGAGCAGGACTATGATGAGGTGCTGCATTTAAACAGAGAGGGCGTAGTGGACACCAGGTACTACAAACAGTACTGTCCCGAGGACGGTGGCTATATAAAGCATTCAGTAGGTGATAATATTAATGAGAACAGCACTGCTGTTGACCAGTTCACTCCCAGGCCTCGTCATAGCATGGACGTATGTGAGGGCTCGCAATCAGACACTAAACCTCACAAGACCTGCCATCGCTATAGGTCGCATGGTGCTCCAACTGCTGGAGATGAAGCAGAGAGAGATGTGGAAAGGGGCCAGGAGAACAGGTTCTTCTTCAGTGACGGAGATGAGATAGAAGAGGTGCTGGATGGGGCCAAATTTATCGAGGATTTAGAGGAGACAGAGAACAGTGTTCAGAGGCAGACTAGCATTTATCAGGACAACGAGAATGAACGAATTAGAAAGGGAGGTGATGAAAGGGAAAGAGAAGATGACACTCGAGTTGCAAGAAACCATCATATCCAAGGGGGCAGTAAGAAGTGTGAGACGTCTCATGGTCCAAAGGAGAAAGAGAGGCAGGGTAAAGGACGAGGGAGGAAGGGAACAGGAGAGGACATGGAGCATGCTGTCTCTGGGGTCAAAGGATGTACGACAAACAGCACAGAACAGCGTCCAAAGATGTCGTCAAAGGACTGCAAAAAAGTGGCTGTGCGGACCAAAGCTAGGTCTGGTTCCGGTAAGCAACATCCTCCTCCACCGCCTCGCCATTCCCATGCTCAGTCGCCTGCCGACACCCAGAAGGCCCAGCCACGCAGAGAGGCTCCTCCTGTTCCCAGACCTAATCCCTCCTCTGCTGGCAACCGGGAGAGCGAAGCCAGGGTTATCAAGCCATCCCTGGCTCTTCATCACACACCCGAACAACAGAGGGAGCCTCATGAGGAGAGACAGAGACGGCCAGAGAAACCCCAGCAGGTAACCAATACAAATAGGCCAGGTCTTTGTCAGATCTCGTCCCCTGTGGCTTTTATTTGTTAATGTTTCTGCATAGTCTACCATCACCGTGTCCCAGAGTGACTTAAGTAAGATTTTAATTACCAGTTTGCCAGGAATAGTCTTTATCGCCTATTCCCCATGGGGTTATCATCTACACGGGACAACAAGAAACATTTGAAACAAGCCTCACCAAAGTTACAGCAGCACATGTTTATATACAACAGGGTGAGAAACCGAGCACAGCTGTGATACCTGAGGACTTGCCAGAGCAGCCAGCGAGGCCTCAGTGTCCAGATCTCGTCCCTGCAGAGGAGAGCGACACACCCAAGGTGATGCTTATTACACAACAGGCACTTTTAATTTATGACCATGTGGTTTTTGCTAATTAATCTTTTCGTTTTCAACACACTGGAGTTTGAAGAGTTGTTACTATAAAGTCTAATTTATAAACGTGTTATCTTATTTTAAAGAAAACACAGGAAGCTGCTGCTTTCCCCAGCTTTGAGGACGGTAATAATCTCATAATATCTTCAACATTTTGTAGTTTTCGTAACTCTTTACAATGTTTTACAATGAGAGCGTCTGCTGCACAGTCCCAGGTCCCTGTGAGCCAGAAGATCTTATTGATGGGATCATCTTTGCTGCTAACTACCTTGGCTGCACTCAGGTGTTGTCTGATAAGAATCCATCCAAGTCTGTCCGCATGTCCCAGGCCCATGAAGCTGTCAGCCGTATCAAGGTATATGTCATCATCCATTAAATTGGTTCAGAAACATTCATATCTGTCAAAGACATGTACCTCAGTTTCAGTGTTTCAGAAGGTTCCTAAGAAACAAATTGGCCTTGGTGTTCAGGAGAAATTGATTAGAAATTGATGTTGATCTGGATCTGGCCATTAGGCAAGTTGCCTTTTAAGCTTTAGCCATCAAACTAACAGAGATATAGAGTTGTTTCCAAATCCTTAGGGTGCGTTTGCAGCAAGAATCGAAACTGTCGTCTCTGGGTGTAACAGCAAGGTACTGGTTCAGCACTGGCAGAGGCCTGTGCTCCCAAAGTGCCTTTTACTTTAGATTTCAATGAATTAATGGAATCTGTACATGTACATGTACCTGTACTGCCAGTAGACCTGCAGCAGGGTCTTTTTCTTACCACATGGTGGAGCTGTTGCCTTTGGCTCACCTGCCCATGTTAGTGTCCTAATAATGAGCTATTGTACTGTGTGATTAAAAGAACATAGAGAAAAATGTCTGATTAAAAACAACATGTTGTTTATTTCAAAGAGCCAAGACGAAGACTCTCAGATGATGACAGAAGTGGACTTGTTTATCTCCACTAAGGCTGTCAAAGTGCTAAATGCTGACACACAGGTTAGTAACTCCTGGTGCTCTTTGTGTGTTGATTCAGCTTACTTTAGCCTGGCTGCACTTCAGGGATAAAAAAAAAGATATCCTTGATCCTTTTTGTGTTAAGTCACTGTGGTGAATCTATTTTCAGATATAAATAGTAATGATTGTCTTTGTGTTGGCTCCATGTAGGAGACAATGATGGACAGTGCCTTGCGTACCATCTCATATATCGCCGACATTGGCAGTATTGTAGTTCTGATGGCTCGGAGGCGCATGTCTCAGGCCTCATCAGAGGATTTCCCAGAGTCTCCTGACTCTGCCAGCGATGGGAAGAGTCAGTACAGGATGATCTGCTATGTCTTTGAGTCAGAGGATGTAAGTGTCTGCTGCTTAACTGCACACACATTTTTACTTTATTCTATAGTTTTGTTTTAGATGTCTGTTCTGTGGTCACTTAAACCATTATGATCTGTCTCACCTCCTTGCTGTTGTCAACTTTTTATAGCCTTTCTGCTGAGTAGTTTTCCCCAAACGCTCCCCTTCCCACAGGCACAGCTCATTGCACAGTCCATCGGTCAGGCCTTTAGCGTGGCCTACAGAGAATTCCTGCGAGCCAATGGCATCAACCCGACGGACTTGAGCCAGAAACAATACAGTGACATCATCAACTCCCAGGAAATGTACCACGATGACCTTGTCCATTTCTCAAACTCTGACAACTGTAAAGAGGTGTGACATTTTTTATTTGGGTGCAGGTAAATTATGGATGATGATTGATGGATTTCCCTCAACTCAAGTGATTTTTTCCCCCCTGCATTGTAGCTGTATGTGGAGAAGCAGAAAGGGGAGAACCTCGGTGTGGTGATCGTAGAGTCCGGTTGGGGCTCCATTCTGCCCACCGTCATTCTGGCCAGTATGTTGAACAGCGGCCCTGCAGCCCGCTCTGGGAAACTCAGTGTTGGGGACCAAATTATGTCCATCAATGACACCAGCCTGGTAGGGCTGCCACTTGCCACCTGCCAGGGCATCATCAAGGTACAAAGCATGTCAGGCACCTCCAGCTCTCACACACATTCAGTGTTTATTCTGTGTTCACTTAGATAAGGAGATATGTGAATCGGGAAACGACACAATGTCTTAGTGGTTGGCACTGCCACAACAGAATGGTTTATCGTCATTTCTTTGTGGGTTTCTGGCCAGACTGCAAAGACATTCCAGTAATCTCACTGGGAAATTTTGCTCACTGCATACTGAGATAGCCTCTGATGACCCTCAAAAGGATCAACAAAATGGATGAAAGAATAAATGTTTGATTTAATCATGAAACCATAACATCCTAAGATATTTATTCCATCTGCACAATCATGCAATAACATACTGAAACATTACATCAAATCTTAACTAAACATTGAAGGCTGGCTGGCAGCTGCCAGCTCCAAGCCCATTGGTTCATATTAAATTATATTTTAAAAAGGCTAAATAATTCAAGTCATTTTTTTATTTGATGCACTAGTCAGTAATCAGCAGGATGATGTATGTGAGACTGAATCAAAAGAAACTGCAGGGTTTTTTTGACACCAAGGACAGTGGAAATATAATAGGTAATACTTGCTTGTAGGATAAATTCATTTGTGGTTTTGACAACAAGTAACACAAAATTCACTACTCTCATTTGTAAAAACGACTGTAACATTAATGTGGGTTTTTGCACACTGTCCAGGGCCTGAAGAATCAGCTGAAGGTAAAGCTGAGCATTGTGAGCTGCCCTCCTGTCACCACTGTCCTCATCAAGAGACCTGATCTCAAGTTCCAGCTTGGTTTCAGTGTGCAGAATGGCATTGTGAGTAAGCCTTTGTTTGCATGAGGAGTCACACTGAACTTTAGATTGAGGCTTCAAATGAGTAGCTGCCAATAAGTGCCATGTACTGTGCATTACATATAAAGTGTCTTTTTCACATCCTCAGATCTGCAGTCTGATGCGAGGTGGCATAGCCGAGCGAGGTGGCGTTCGTGTTGGTCACAGAATCATTGAAATAAATGGTCAGAGTGTTGTTGCCATGGCACATGAGAAGATTGTTCAAACGCTGTCTGTCTCAGTCGGTGAGGTAAGAACTTCTCATGCCACAGGATGGCAATTTTCACTCATTACTGCACCACACAAATCACCGTACCATACAGGCCTTTTAAAGATATACATACAGATTACACTACTTTGAGACTGGCTCCAGGCCCGGATTATTGGATAATAAGGTTTTAGTCAATAAATAAAATCAGTAAAAGTCCTTGGTAAAAGGATTAAATATTTAAATGTCAGCAAAGCCGGCAATAAAATCAAGCAAGTAGTGCAGAAGATAAGGGGTGAAGGAGAAAACTTGTTAACTTCAGGAGCCCTATTTAATTCATTAAGCTCAGATATTGTAATAGTTAAATAGTTAGCACTGTCAAAGTTGTACAGTAAATGTGAAACAATGATTGTTACTTGCTGTTACCAGCTGTTAACATACTGTGATTTTGTATTCGTGTGTTTTCCCAGTTTCTCCCAGTATATCTCCATTAAAGCCATAAAAGCTTATTATTTGCCAGTAATGGATTCGAGGTCTCTTCTATCTCTCTGGTGGCACAGAAGGGAGTAAATTAGGCCTGGATCCAAGCGATGTGATGACGACTGTGCCTCTATAAATGGGCTCTTAAATTGACAGTGTAATCGTCCCCGCTGCTCTCATCTCTGCCTCTCTTGCCAGATCAACATGAAGACGATGCCCGCTGTGATGTTCAGACTGCTGACAGGACAGGAGACGCCTATCTACATATAGAGAGCCTGCATGGATCAGCCCACTGTAGTTCTGCATGTCTGGCTGTGTGGAGGTGATGGACAGATGATGGACAGGTGGCTCAGTGGGACGAGGAGAATTTATTTTTCTATCATTTTATTTTTTCGGCCTCTTGTTGCAATGCTGTAAAGAACATCCAGTTCTCATTTTCAGGTTTTATCTTGAATTACATTGTCATAATGGCCTTACTATGTGAATACTGTCTGTAGTACTGTACGTGAGTTTCTGGTGTTGAAGAGAAGTAGCTTTAAGGTCATGATTATTTTCTTATGAAGAGATAAATTAGTACATTTATTTTTTATTTAGTCATTTTTATAATGTGTATGGAGTTTAAAAATGTACTTCTACTGTAAATACTTTGGATTACTCAAGGACTTGGTTGGAAAGGCCATATTACTCCTACAGTATATGCATGTTATTATGAAGAATTACTGACCAGGGATTAATTCTCAATCTGACATGATAATCTATTACATTAAGTATTAAAAACTATAATAATATGCTGTACAAAGGCACTAAACTATGTGTATTATGGTGATGCTGAAGGCCAAAGACACATCTAATTTTCAAAGACATACAGTGTGGGTGGTCATTACCTTTACCAGAGAGTACAGTACAAGAATGTATCAAAATATACATTACTGAATGAATGTAATGTTACAACACATTAAGAATACAATTTCACCGCTGAGTGCTTGTTGTTGTTTGTTTTGTTTTCATTTTATTGAGGTGTTACTGCAAAAAACAAAAAAACAGACAAGATTTAAAGTTCATTTGCCTGGATTACAGATAAATCAATTATCAAAGAAGTTTTGGTTTTTCATTCGTCCTCTTTTGTTGTTTTCACATTTGTTTAGATCTCAGAAGCTGCGAGGATACATCAGCCACTGACATTGCTCAGATTAGGTTTTGTTGCCACAGCAACATGCTGCATGTTACATCAAACATCAGAGAAATCGATATCAAACTAATAATTATTTTGTCTCATTTCTAATAAAGAAAAAAAAAAGAGTCGCACAATGACAGAC
Organism: Larimichthys crocea; assembly: GCF_000972845.2. Lineage (NCBI taxonomy): Eukaryota > Metazoa > Chordata > Actinopteri > Sciaenidae > Larimichthys > Larimichthys crocea. The sequence continues at coordinate 14,813,219 of NC_040031.1, read as the reverse complement.
CTATAATCCATATTGATCAGTGTGTATATACATTGTATGGATCCCATACAACTTTATATATTGTACTCGCAACTACTGCAGTATGACAATGTACTTTACAAATACAACTATTTACAGTTAAATCATTTATAACACTTACAGGCTCACATGGATCATTAAAACAGATGTGAAATTAGACACTGTAACACATTCAGCAAAAATATCTTCAAGTATTGGCTGGAAAAGGACCCTGAGGGAAACCAGGACAGCTTCATATATGTGCCTAAAACACAGAAACAAAACGATCAGTCAGTGAGTGAATAAAAGTGCAACACTCAGGATTCAGGACTTATCATGCTGTGGTAGCCATAATAGCAGTGATTCATTATATTTTAATCTTGCATTCTTTATTAATATTGTATCCATCACATTTTACAAATGTCTTAAAGTACAGCTGAATATGTATTTTGCGACAATAAAGGTATATCAAAGTCAAGTTTCCCAACAAATTCATAAAAGGACGATGAATGAATGTATAAGTGCTGCTTGTAAACGAATGACTAATCCATTTACAAGCAGCAATATGTTACTTGAATGATGTGTCACCTCTCAGTGTCACCAACTTACCGACAGGACTTCTTTTGACGTCAATGGTGAAATTGTCACTCCATCAAGGAAAACTGTATTCAGGTAGCCCTCCCCATAAGAATCGTCCTCATCTTCATAACTGTCGACGCCAACGCTGAAAGCCTCCTTCATCTTCTCTGGTATCATACAGTTGAACATCACCACCAGAATCCCGATGATGGTGCACAGCACACCTGGAAATCATTTTCAGTTAGTAGAAAGTCTGTGCTGTTCAGCAGGCTTTGTTTGCCGGTTTAAAGTCCAGAACAACAAATGAATGCGCAGCTTCTCATCTTTACCTGTAGCCAGAGCCAGCCAGAATGAATGGCTGTACGTGGTTTCAAAGGAGTCGGTGCCTATGGAGAAAACACACTGTGGCACATTCATGATGGTGGAGAAGGAGGCCATGGAGAAGAAGATAAAGGCGGCGGTGGCCATCATCATGTACCCGGCGTACAGAATGACAGGCATGGAGAAGAGGATATTGGCGAGCAACCAACAGCAAAACGCCGTCCTGTGAAAGTATACAGCCATTTACATTTCTGCTGCTTTTAACAAACATGTGCTGAAACTATAATGATACAACTTTAAACTTTAAACATTTATTTATCATGTTACCAGAGGGTTGCAGAGGCGTAGCGTCCAGAGTATCTGTACTGAAAGATGAGTCCACACGGGCTACTCAGGGTGAATTTCTCAGCGATGTACAGGATGGGGTTCGGCAAACCTTTCTCTAGAGCTTCCTCATACTGTTTCTCAATAGTGTCATGCCAGCTGAACATCTCATTGTAGTTAATGGTCTCATTGAACTGTACAACAGGATTCCCTAAGAGAGAAAAGAAAGGCAATTAAAAAAAAAAATGTACATACATGGTTGAAAATGACAAACAGGATTTGTAGTTTTTTACTTTTTGTGAAAGAATTTGCAGGAATATCATATCAGACTCATAAACCAACGTCTTCAATCATTTAAAGTGGTTAAAATACACTAAATCTTCACATAACAACCGCAACAGTGACTCACCCTTTAGTGTAACATTAATGCCATACAGTCCAACGTGCAAGCCAATCTCAGCGTTAACCACTGCGTTGCTGAAAGACTTGTAGGTGGCATTAGTGGTCATTTTGGCCTCAGCCCAGTCGTTAGTAAAGTTGAGCGCTGCAGGAAAAAGGGCACAACGGTGAATGACGGGCACAAGAAAAGAAAAATCTGTGATTTATTCAACAACGACAAGAATGTAAAACTCACCCACTATCACCACACCTATGAACAAGCTGATAATTATTCTAAACATCCAGAACAGCCTCTGATAGGGAGAGAAATAATTAAACAAATTTAGAGTGAGTATTTTTTTGTTATATGACTGCAGTGAGTAATATTTTATCTGATGGGTTGCACTCACCGACTTCCCTCGTATCCCTGGCAGAATGAGAAGAAGACTGACTGCTAGCACAAGGAAGACCAGAATAATGGTAAGCAACCGTCCACTAAAGATGAAGGAGGTCCTTTGTAGAGAGTAGAATGGGTAAATGTCATCGTAGAAAGTCATCTTAGCTCCTCTTCTTGGGGACGCAGCTGAGACCAAACAGTGTAACAGAGAAGACAGTGTTAGTGGCAGGGTTCTCAGTTTCCTCCTGATGCAGAGATAGCTGCTCTTGTCTCTTACAGTAGATAAGGGATGGGACATTATTACTTCTGTCTAACATGGTACATGAATAAGCACCATGTCTGAATCATGAAATACCATCCAACATTCCATGGAAGCAAAGAAACAAATGCATCTGTAAAAAGGGCATGCAATTTTATACATCCATGTGACCACTTCACGTCAGTGTTATGTAAATAGGTGCTCTTCACTCTGCTCACTCATGCTGATCCAATGCATTAATTCAACCCATGTGAAAAGAAAAGATTTAAAAAAACAAAAAAAAAACAGAAAGAGGTTAAAATCCACAAGATCTTTCTTACCTGAATGTTGAACGATGAGGAGTAAGGAAGAAGAGGAAGAAAGTGTGAATGTTGAGGGGAACATACACTTCTTTTATACCACCGGCCCCCTTTGTGTCACCGGGGAGGAGGATGTATTGACTGGAAAGTTTTGGAAAGAGGTGTGATCCAGAGATGATGACCATTCCCATTTGGGCAACACAGGTCACGTGCAGTTTGTGCAACATAGTTGGCTTTGGTATTGCACCATCCCTCACCTGCACTCCTGCCACTCCTGCACTACATTTCAGCCTCTGCACTGGGTAAGACTACTTCATCTTTTCTTATATGACATTAAGTGATAAAGGAAACAGGACACTGGCTCTGAGTGCCTGCAGCTCACACACACAGTTTGAAACGTTTTGCTGTTCTGTCAATCAGACAAAAGGCGTCAGCTGCAGCAGTAGACCTCCTGGCTTTTCTTTCTAATCACTGCTAAACCAACAAGGTGTGTTACCTCGAAGCAGGATAGGAATATGAAAGTATCTAAATGAGTTACCTTCACCTTGTGTTTTCTTCACTCCTCTTGGCTGAAGACTGAGCTAAGGAGCATCTCTCGCATCAATGGATTTGCGTAAATGGGTTTGGAGTATCTGTGCAGCGGTTGGTTTGGTGCTCTGTGTCAGTGAACGTGAGTAAGACACCACTTTATATTCACTGCACCAGATTTACAGCAACGTTTAAACCCGATATGTCTTGAAACAGATGCACGCTGTGAGATAACCTGGGAGGTCCCTCGCTTTGACGGCTGGTACAACAATTTGGGATATCCCAGACGCGGAGCTGTCGGTAAGAGTTGCCAAAGTGTGCAGCAGAAGCAGCAGCAGCAGCGGTAGTAGTAGCCCAGCCTGCCAACACCTGGTCATCGGACTGTGCTTTGTGCCCGCGCAGGTTCTCACCTTGTGCGCCTCGTGCCCGCGCATTACTGGGACGGAGTCTACCAACCTGTCCAGGAGCCGCTGCTGCCAAACCCCCGCAGCCTGAGCAACCTGCTGGCGAAGGGGCCCTCTGGTCTGCCCTCAACACGCAACCAGACCGTGCTCTCTCTGTTCTTTGGTAAATATATGATTCATGTTGTTGTAATTAAGTGCAAAAAATGTGGATGCATCAATGTGGTATATAATACTTCTAGAAAGAAGATGCAAGTTAGAAATTTACCATAAAAATGATGCCTTTAAAGATTAAACTAAAGACTAAACATATCAATTATATATCTGCACTTTCTTTAGCGTTTCTCTCCCAGCAGAGTCAAAAAACTCATCCAGGATGCAGGTAAATGTAATGATGTTTAACTGTTTTACTTCTCAGGTTATCATGTTGCTTTTGAAATCTTTGACTCAAGAACTCCTGGGTGTCCACCTGAGTTCATGAACATCCCAGTCCCAAAAGGTGACCCTATCTTTGACCCTACTGCCACCGGGAAAGTCCTGCTGCCCTTCCAGAGAGGACCATGGGACAAAGAGTCTGGTCAGAGTCCCAGTAACCCTCGCACACAGGTGACCTTTATCAATATGAATGTTTGTTAATATTATCCTCCACAAACAGTTCAGTTCCCCTTCCTGCAGTGCAATAATTTGAGAAAAACAAATACGACACACGCAGGTTAACTTGGTGACATCATGGATAGATGGCAGCTCCATCTATGGCCCCTCCACGTCCTGGTCTGACTCCCTGAGAAGCTTCTCTGTAGGGCTCTTGACTTCGGGCTCTGAGTGGAACATGCCAAGTCAGGCAAACGGACGCAATCTCATGTGGAGCGCTGCAGACCCAGCTACAGGAGATCATGGATCTCAGGGCCTTCATGGTGAGACGTTTTATACTTGATACTTCAGATCTGCACCAAACACTGTTAACACAGAATTCATTTTATTGTCCAGACAATGGGGTTTACAGTAAATCATCAGGAGGGAATTTAAAAATATGTCAGGGGAGACAAGTTCAACACAATTTCCTCCTTACAGTTATTGAAGAAATGTTGGCGGGGGCTCAACCCAAAACAGTGGAGCTTAGTGACATTTAATTTATGGTTTTTAAAGCCTCAAAGCTGAACAATAATGCCTTTGTTTACAACCCTGTGAACATTTCTTTTCTTTAAGACAGTAAATTTCAATGGAAGGAGGTGAAACCACCTTTAAATTTTGCAGATGTAACATTTTTTTTAGGCCTTTAAAGCAACATAAAGTAGTTGCAGTTTCACATAATTCATCTCATCTTATCATGACACTAAATTATCTGGATGCATAGGTTTCACTCAAGGTTAGACTGAATATGCGTCATCTATACCTTTACACAATCTGGTATCTGTTTTTTATTCTGTGTGTGGCAATACCAACTCAATCAATACTGCAAGCTGCTGAAAACAACAACAATAACAACCATTCCTCGCAAATATTGTTTCACACACGTCGGCTCTGATCAGGGTTGCAGGCTTCGAGTCTGAGTCAAGAGAGGCCCCGTCTGACGTGAGCTATGACTATTTAATTATTGTGTAAATGGCTTGTCACCCTCACCGCAGTAAATCCCTCTCTCTATAGCACAGAGGATGCCGTACAGGTGTCATGAAACCAGTGTTTTGTTGCTTGTTTTGTTAAAGGTGTGCAGTTATTATCTGGGGCGGAGACAGAGGATCTTCTCCTGTTGTTGCAGCTCTGTTGTCACGTCCTTAAAAACAAACAGCCGAATTATCTTTCCATTAGTGGTCAGAGATGTTCATCAATCAATATAATGGGAGCCTGACACTTTGTGTTAAGATGCAGTATTTTGTGTGACACACAAACACACAGCCTCTTCTCTGTTAACTGTGTTGTAGCTGTAGTGATGTTAACTCTCACGATGGAGTCGCAGAATTCCCTATAATTTGTGTCATTTTCTGCATCCAGTGTTGGGAAATGCATGGGCCAATGAGAACATGTTCACGGCAGCAGAGGGGATTATCTGGTTTCGCTACCACAATTATGTAGCCTCCAAACTGCACGAGGAACACCCAGAGTGGTCAGACGAAAAGCTGTTTCAAAACTCCAGGAAGACCGTCGTGGCCACATTCCAGGTAGAAGGAAAAGTCCCCATGTAATCCTCTCGCTGCACAGGTGCCGATTTAATTTGCACTTTGCAAAGAAGGAGGTTGCATCAACACCAGGTGGTCGTGATTTTATGGATGAAATTGACGGTTTTAGTTTAAGGGTGAATGCATCATCTTTTCCACTTGTTTGATTAGTTTCAAAGAGTTTCTGCAAAAAGTATCCAGAGCAACATTAAACACGTGTTAATTCCCTTTTCACTTCTATTGAAAACAATGTTTAAGAAACTGTTTACAATGAGATCATTTATTTGCTCATTTAAAATCCCAAAAATTAAGCTACAAACAAAAAAAAATCAGGTTTTATAGAAGCTATATAAGCTTGCAGGATATATTTAAACTTTTATTCATCCCTTTTCCCCTCACACAGAATATTGCTCTCTATGAATGGCTGCCTGGATTTCTTGGAGACAAAAAGCTTCCTCCATATCAAGGTAAGAATCATCCAGAGTGCATGTGCGTACAAGTGGAGGAGAACAGGTAATGCACTGGTGCCCATAAGCCGTGGTGAGGTGAGCTATCGTTGGTGGTGTTTGACAAATATGTGCTCCGTCAGCAAAGCATCGCCCAGAGACTTCTTACTTCTGCTGAATAAGCACCCACGGCTGAAGAAAGTTTAAAGGGACTATGGTCAGATGACCCCATCACCTTAATCACTCCTCATTTTCATAGCTGTACTGTTTTTGTTGCCTCATGTTGACCATTTGGATAATGATAAAGAGTGTTTGCATGCATGAGGATTGTTGTAGTTTTTTTTTTGCTTTCATATTGTTTTGCTTAATATTGAGATTTTTCTGTATACAGGTTACCAGAAGTTTGTGGATCCGGGAATCTCTCCTGAGTTTCAAGCTGCTGCCATACGATTTGGCATCACTATGGCCCCACCTGGTGTTTACATGAGGTACTGCTCTTTTTGCCTCCAGCACACTGTTAAAGATCAAAGCTCTAAACTGTGTTTACTGGGCTTTAGTTGAGTCTAATCTCATGACATGCTGCTGTGCACAGTGTCAGACATCAGACAGATTATGTACAGTATTAGAAATAAAGCCCTCGGCATTGACTCTCCACCTTCTCACAGAAACAGAACCTGCCATTTCCGGGAGATTGTCAACATAGATGGCAGCTTATCACCAGCATTGCGTCTTTGTGACAGCTTCTGGAAACGTCAGGTACATCATGATCATACTTCTTTAGGCTTTACAGCTGATTGGCTGGTGTGCTCATTTAAATATATTTATTATCACCACAAACCTTTTCCCTACAACTGATACTGCTCTCTCTCATTTCAGCTTCCTTTCTTGTAAGTTCTAGTATAGTGGGTTCTTTCAGAATCAGAGCAGGCAGTGGAGTCGCATTTAGTACAATTGTTTATTTATGGAAGACAGTGGAAAAGTACAGAAGGAGAGCAGCAGAGCAGCTCTGGCAGGATGTGACCCAGGATCTTTGTGGTTTCAGAGGCAGGAAAGTAAACCACCGTGTGTCTCTCAGCACAAATGGGGCAGTTTTGTTTTAATAAAAAAATCACTTTACATATATAGTTCAAATGTGAGATGCAAGTCTGAATGCTTTTCTCCTTGAAAAATATTGAGTTAGGTAATAAATGTAGTAATAAATAATATTAATAAATAAAGATCCTTTAAGGGTTTAGTGAGAAAATGCTTGCTGTGAAGGATGATGATGGTTTCTCTACAAACCATAGAGACTGCAGTTACTTTGCTTTTTGAATGGCCTATTAGAGAGAGGCTATATATTTATGCATTGATTTGTATATTATATATTGATGTCTGTGTAATTTTATTTCCAGAGTGTCAATGTGAAGACAAGCCAGGACATAGATGACCTTCTCATGGGCATGGCTTCCCAGATTGCAGAGAGAGAAGACAATATTGTTGTGGAGGACCTGAGAGGTGTTTAATCGTTCTTCTTCCACCTGTGTTAGAAATAAGAAACATGTTTGCCTTAGTGTTGTAGTGCAAAAGTATACAAGCTAAGAGAAAATACAAGTACCACAAAAGTCAAGTAATTATAAATATAAACTAGAAATTATAACATTCATACTGAAGTTATGATCTCATATTAACTGCTCTGATCTGATTTGCACCCTGACAGACTTCATGTACGGACCCCTAAGGTTCACACGGTCAGATCTGGTGGCCGTGACCGTCCAAAGAGGGAGAGACTTTGGCCTACGTAGTTACAATGAGATCAGAAAAGCTCTCAATCTGTCACCTGTAAAGACATTTGAAGAGCTCAACATCACCAACACACAGGTAAAAAAAAAATAACAGGGTCTCCTAAGAAACAAAATGTCAATTTGAACTGCGTGAAAAACAGTAATGTGAATTTAAGTGTGTCTTTTGTTGTGCTCCAACAGTTGCTTCACGATGTTGCAGAACTGTATAACAGAGACATCTCAAAACTGGAGCTCTTCCCAGGAGGACTGCTTGAGTCTCTCGATGGTCCAGGTCCAGTTTTCTCTGCGATAATCCTGGACCAGTTCGAACGAATGAGAGACGGAGACCGTTTCTGGTTTGAGAACAAACAGAATGGGTAAGCTCCTCTTTGAAGGACATCCAACATAAAAATAGCTGTCATAGCATGTCTGTTATATTGTTATCTCACATTACTGTTTGTGATCCAGTTTGTCATGATTTGTTTTTTCCAGTTTGTTCACAGATGAGGAAATCCAAAAGATCCGTAATGTGACCTTTCATGACGTCCTTATTGCAGTCACAAGTGCAGAAGCTACTGATATACAAACTAACGTGTTCTTCTGGAGGGACGGTAAAAATGTGGCTCTTACATTTGATTCATAAACAAACAAAGATTTATTTAAAATCCAGGATATGATATTTAAACAATGGATAAAAATAATCTCTCTGTTGCCTTAGGTGACCCTTGTGCTCAACCCACACAGCTGAATGCATCAATGCTCCATCCCTGCACTAATGCCACCAAACTTAATTACTTTGATGGGAGCAAAGCTGGCTTTGGGATATTCATCATTGTTCTGTTTCTCTTCCCTGTTGGTCAGTATCATTCTCACAAATCCATCTCTTTTTGCACAGCAGTAATACTGATAACTCATCTGCAGTTCTGTTGTGAAAATGATAAACATCAAGTTTCGTTATTTTACTTTCACAGTCAGTCTTTTAGTGGCCTTTATGGTGGCGTATCTCCGCAAGCACAGGTACAGGAAGTTTCAGAGAAGAGGAAAAGCTGGTGACAGAACAGAAGGACAAGCTGTGGGAGTCACTGGTATGAAATCTGTAAAATGAATGCTTTATTTTTAGTGTCCAAATGTCAGTAAGAACATAACATCCATCAGTATCAGCTGCAATGATTTACTGCTACACCTGTCTTCAGCAACCAACGTGTCACGTCGTGTATTCATGATATATATTATGCCAGATACAACACTCAACTTATAGTAGACGAGCTGAACTCAAATGATATTCAGTGAAGGTGTCTTCATCGTCCTCCACAGTCCTTTTCTCCTTCTGATTTTGCTCTCCAGCCTATGAGTGGCTGGGCCATAGAAAGCCTCTGCATCCCGTCAGCGTGGAGGTCGATGAGAAGAGGAGGCTGCACGTCGTTGACAGATCTGGGTCCGCTCATCGCTGCCTCAACCTGGGCAACCAGAACCACCTTGAGATTCTTCTCTCCAACGACCGTTACCATAAAGCTCTGCTGCTCAAAGTGTCAAAAGAGTATGACCTGGTGAGTATCTGGAAATGAGAGGTGATGATCTGACCTGAAAAAAAAAAACAGCTGCAGTCTGAATCAAATTGTAGGAAATAAATGTTTTCAAAAATGTTGCTGCTGCTGCATCTTGTGTGAGCATTTCCAATAAAAGTCTGTGTTCACACTGGATTCTAATTGAGTAGTTCACATTGATTGTTTGTTGTTTAAGCACATTCAGCTTTTTTTGTTTTGCAGTGAAATGACTTCTACTCTTATTTCTCACCTTAAGCATGATTCTGCAGATGTACCTGATTTACATCACTTTTAACTCCCTGCAATCCTGTTAATCTCCTCGATGCTCCCTGTTTGCACGTCCAGGTGCTGTTTTTTGATGACGAGAGCAAACGTGCAGCATTTGTCAAACATCTGCGCCTGGGGGTGACAGACATCGCGCAGGAGATTAGAGTGAAGGAGATGAGAGAGGATAAACTGCTGAAGGAGGCTTTAACCAGAGAGCAGAGGGCTCAGATTGTGGAAACTTTCATTCGCCACGCTTTCTCTAAGGTACTGTCAGCCTCTGGATGTTTACCTCATCCTCTGCTCTGTTACGGCGGCAGAAGCTTTAAGCTCGGCCACAAAATGTCGTCAATCCTTGTTTGAGGTCAAGGTAGGTCTGACCTCCAGCCAAAAGAGCTAATTGTTGGTGTTGATGGTGACCTCACTCGTGATGAACATACAGTAACCTCAGTTTACGTCGGAGATATTACTAATGACACTATGGTGACATATAATGACACTGTCCCTTACGCTCCCTCTGGTGCACAGGTCTTGGAGATAGAGAAGTGTGACGCTGGGGACATGAGTGGAGTTTCCCGCAAGAAAGCCAGAGAGGTCCTCGAGTGCGAGCTGACAGCGTCTGAGTTTGCTGATGCACTGGGCATCAAGTCTGACTCCTTATTTGTGGACTCCATGTTCACACTAGCTGATAAAGATGGAAATGGTTACCTCTCCTTCCAAGAGTTTCTTGATGTGATGGTTATCTTTATGAAAGGTAAAACTATGTCTCCAAAAGGCTATAACTGTTTTATTGATCAAAATACATATCATATATACACATCAAATCAAAACAGCTGCATTTGGACAATTTATATTTAACCTCTTAAACCTGGGGTTGCTCCCCAACAAAAAGCATAAAACACTGTACTAATCACGTAACAATACAGTCACATTGCACATTAAATTTAAACAGGTGAAACTTTGCTACAAGCACCTAAAAGTCATATTTACACACACCAAAGACAACTCCAACACCAAGCTAATAATTATCAAATTTAAAAAATCTGTATAGCGTCATAAAGTCAACCCACTCATCACATTTCCATTGCTAGTAGTCTCTAAAAAGTGTCACTCTTATTATGTAGTATGTGTACAATCTATTCATTTTAGGTAAAAATTGATCCAGCAAGTTTCTGTCCATGAAAAAAATCATTACACTCAGTGTTTCTGTTGCTGTTCTCAACATCATAAATAAATTGAAGTAAATCAATAAAGAAAATTAGATTTCTTTGAGTTTTGCATAACCAGTAAGCAGTATTAGAGTAGTCTTAATGTTGTTGATGATATGTGTGTTTATTCAGGGTCTTCTGAAGAAAAATCCAAACTAATGTTCTCCATGAACGACATCGGTGGAACTGGTTACATATCAAAAGAAGAATTTGCGAGGATGCTCAGGTTTGATTGAGTTTTCTTTGGACCGTTTTTATTTTATTTTTATGTCTGATGGTTCATCTTCACCTTTTTTTATGTGCTACAGGTCTTTCATTGAAATCTCCAACGGTGCTCTGTCAAAGAGCCAGGCAGAGGACGGCATCCAGGCCATGATGCAGGCCGCAGGCTTTGATGACAAGGATAAAATCACATGGGAGGACTTCCATTTCCTATTGCGCGACCATGAGAAGGAGCTGCAGTTTGCTCAACTCAATGTCAAAGGTCGGACAAAGTTTTGTCTGAGAAGATTTTCTTTTTTTTAAATCCTCATTTCTCAGATCATGTCTGATAAATCTGTGTACACAGGGATGGAGAGACAGGGGAAGAAGCGGCTAAGTCGTGACCAGAGAGTGTCCTTCATCTGTCCAGCAAACAGGTAAGAAAACAGGCTGTAATCATTCAGATCACAAATGTAACAGTAGTTGCTTGTCACTATAAAAACAATGATCCCTTGTGAGAATCGTTTCCCAGCTTACTTATCTTATTCATTCTTTGTTTGCAGTAGCAACAAGATCGATGCACAAGAGATACGAAGACGGAAAAAGTTTGTTCCTTGTTTAATTTTTCCTTCAAGTGTTCCTGTAAATTACTTTAGATAAAATGTCTGACAAAGAACCAAAACAGAGTACTAGTTCTGATTGTTTTCTTACAGCATTTACTGAAAACGTCCCTCAAGTTCCTTTGTATGAGTTTTATACAATGCAACTGCCCTGGAGTCCCTCCAACTGCATGCTTTACAGTACAAAGTTCAAGTGTGACAACCTGCTGCTTACTGATCAAAAACCCCACAGCTAAATGAGACAGAACAAAGAATATTCACTGAATGAAGTCTAATAGATTTGAGCATTTTCAGGTTAACTGTCAACACCCCAAATGTGTATGTGAAGCCGAAGCGAGAGCAGTACATAAGGAACCCAATCCAGCAGAAGATCCAGCAGTTCAAACGCTTCATTGAGAACTATCGCCGTCATATCGTCTGCTTCCTCATCGTTTACGGCATCACAGCTGGCGTGACCCTTGAAAGATGTTACTGTGAGTAGAAGTCTTTCTTCTTCTTGTTTCTTATCATATCGTGTTAATGTATTATAAGTCCTTCTTTAACTTTAGCACCATACATTTTTAGTCAGCAAGAGCATGTTTTTGATGTGACCCTTGTTTTCAGATTACAGTTTGCAGGCAGAATCTACAGGCATCCCTGAGACTTCAGTGGTGGGCATCGTCGTTTCTCGTGGTTCGGCGGCCGCCATCTCCTTTCTGTTTCCCTACATGCTCCTCACTGTCTGTCGCAACCTCATCACGCTGTGCCGAGAGACTTTCCTCAATCGATACATTCCATTTGACGCTGCCATTGATTTCCATCGCTTCATGGCCATGACTGCAATCATCCTTTCAGGTTTGCAGACCGGAGGGAATGAACGCAGAGAGTAACGATGGAAACCTTTGTCTGAGCTCACTCCTGTTTCTATTCTCACTGCAGTTGTTCATAGTTTGGGCCATGTGGTCAACATTTACATCTTCTCCATCAGCGACCTCAACATCCTGTCTTGTCTGTTCCCCAAAGTCTTGTCCAACAATGGGTAAAGTATCTGCCAGATCATAGCAAATATTTGTACACATTGCAGAGAGTTATGTTTGCTTATCTGTATTTCATTTTAGGTCTGAACTCCCTCTGAAGTGGTCGTGGTGGTTCTTTGAAACCGTTCCAGGTATTACTGGAAAATTATTTTACACTTTCAGTGGTACATGGACTGATTGTTACATTCATCTACAACTGTTTTTTTGTTTTTTTTTTGCTCTGCTTTGTCCTTTTCCTAGGAATGACTGGTGTTTTGCTACTTTTTACTTTTTCATTCATGTATGTTTTTGCCTCACACTACTTCCGTCGCATCAGTTTTCGTGGATTTTGGATCACACATTACCTCTATGTTGTTGTGTACATTCTAGTAAGTACTTTTCTAACTTTAAAATACCCTAAATGCACTCTGTGGTCAGATGGTTTTAATAGTGGAATGCACATACAAATACTGTGATCCTGGCTTTGTTTTTCTTCATCAGACAATTGTCCATGGCAGCTTTGCCCTCCTCCAAGAGCCCCGTTTCTACATCTACTTAATTCCACCTGCACTGCTCTTCCTGTTTGACAAACTCATTAGTTTGAGCAGGAAGAAGTTAGAGATCCCAGTGGTCAGAGCTGAGCTGCTGCCATCAGGTCCTTAATTTCTATCTCTCTTTGATTTTAGTCCTCACTAAACTGCTCATCACTAAAATCATGTCTTCACTGTGCGCTTGACTTCGCTCTTCCCTCGGCTACCCTACCTGTAGGTGTGACACATCTGGAGTTCAAGCGACCGCAGGGCTTTGTGTACCGTTCAGGCCAGTGGGTTCGTATTGCGTGCCTCATGTTGGGCACAGATGAGTACCATCCATTCACACTGACGTCCGCCCCTCATGAAGAAACCTTGAGCCTGCACATTCGAGCTGTTGGGCCCTGGACAAGCAAGCTCCGAGAGATCTACACCGAAGAAAACCTGCTTGAGTTTGGGTCCTATCCAAAGGCAGGTTATAAAGTATTATTTTCTGCCTGTGTCTCCATTTGTTGTATTTTTATTTACACTGATATTCATCTTCTATTTCATGCTTAGTTGTACTTGGATGGCCCGTTCGGTGAGGGCCATCAGGAGTGGACTGACTTTGAGGTGTCTGTACTGGTGGGAGGAGGAATTGGAGTCACCCCATTTGCCTCCATCCTAAAAGACCTGGTGTTCAAGTCCTCCATCAGGTCCAAGATTCTGTGTAAAAAGGTGCTGCAACTTACAACATTGACACTTTATATATTTGTGCAAGACGTTCACTCTGTAAATAGTCTCTTGCTAACACAAACTATTTAAATGTGTAGGTGTATTTCATCTGGGTGACACGGACACAGCGTCAGTTTGAGTGGGTGTCAGACATCATCAGGGAGGTGGAGGAGATGGACACCCAGGAGCTGGTCTCAGTCCACACCTACATCACTCAGGTGGCAGAGAAGTTCGACCTCCGCACCACCATGCTGGTGAGACCTCCAGTTTCAATATGAAGTTGACTGAAATGTTGACTCGCATGCCTATGAATGATCCCAAACTGCTCCTTTAATATTAGATCATCTAAAAACCACTAATGATCCCTCACCATTGTCTCTGTGTCATGTCAACAGTATGTGTGTGAGCGCCACTTTCAGAAGGTGTGGAATCGCAGTCTCTTCACTGGCTTGCGGTCCGTCACCCACTTCGGCCGTCCACCCCTGGTGTCCTTTTTCAGCTCATTACAGGAAGTTCACCCTGAGGTCAGTCCTTCATCCATATTCATTTACCTCGTGTTTCTCTGAAACCCTGCCCAGTTCATTAGCCTGGACCAAATTTATACATTATTTTAATATTAAAATTTGTTTTATTTTCTATAGGTTGGTAAAATCGGTGTATTCAGCTGTGGACCACCTGGACTGACCAAGAATGTGGAGAAAGCTTGCCAGCAGATGAACAAGAGGGATCAGGCCCATTTTAAACATCACTATGAGAACTTCTAACTTGTCCTCAGCACTGGACTACATGTTGCAGGACGAAGATGAGCCACTTCATGCTGGAGAATTTACTGCAGAGAAATATTAGAAAATTTGAAATATGTTTCCACACACTCACAGCCAGTGTAAGAAGTTTGGATTAACATGTGTCTACTTCTTTAGATCTTTATTCTCTAACCATGAATAACATTATTATTTTTCATTCATTTCAATCAGTCATGGGTGAGAAATTTTATATAACATTAAATTACTTTTAACCATCATGCATCATGTTTTTATTTGCTGTTTGTTAACTGCCACTGCTTTGAAATCAAAATGTTGATTAATTTTATGTTATTTGTGTCTTGTGCTTTTGTGTGAAATATCTGGAACAAATAAAACAAACATTTCACAACAGATTTGTAACACTGTCATGTCTAAAGGAAGCATCATAACACCCAGAAATATTCCAAGGTGCTTACAGATATGACAGTAGCTTTAAATATTACGTTATGTTGTAGGATCTGTGGAAGTGCTCTAACCTTGGCTCTTGAATTAACCCAAACTCCTGAATTTGATTTGTTAGTTTAGTGATAAGCCAAGACAGCTACAGACTCCTACATTTAGTGCTGTCTGTACAAATGTCATGCTATCGCACAGTTCTCAAACAATTAGCTGTACTCACTTGTTTGCTGATCAAATACACTTATAGATATAAAGGGTGTATGCAGGTGAAAGCAGAAAAGCAGAAAAACAACAAGCTCACTGCACCACAGAATGACGTGTGTTATTATTGTTATAATAATTATTATATTATTATACTGATGAAGTGAAAACTAGACGATCCATAAGCACTGTGTAGTTTCCCTATTTACAAAAAGAAGAATTACAGTAATCCTGGCTGCAATTACAGAAGGCAGCAGATGTAAATAAAACAGATTATCTTACTTTTATTTACTCAGGGTAGTTTACCATGCAATGCGATTTTTTTTTTCAGGAACGCCCTGCTTCAGTAACTTTTCTCACAGTTGGAGGCTTTGACCAAGAGCACCTCAGCAGCTGTAATGAGGGAACTAAACAATGCTATTCCATTTTTTGCACCCAAAAACACAATATGGAGATTGTACTGTTAACTTTCTTGTCATAAGCTCAGTACATTCATTGATATATGTTCTCATTCTCAACATTACAAATACAAGCTCACTATATCTTACTACATTAATGTAATTTAGCACTTAAAAGTGTACTGCTACTTCAGTCTGAGGCAAAAAGAGTTGATTCCACTCTCTCTTGTCTTGGCTTGTCTTGTGCAAAATGGAGACAGGACTGAGACTACCAGGAATCTGGTGCTTGAGAGTTCATTGTGCAGCTATTGATGGGATTCAGTGGCATGAGTTTATAATATCCAATAATAAGATTAATACTGTATTACAGTAACACAGGTATTGTGTTACACCTGTTTGTCTGAACATTTTTTTCTGTTCTTATCTGTTAGCAAGTCCTCTGTGCAATGGCTCTGTTTTCTGTGAACATTATAATCTTATTTAATCTAATCTAATCTGTTGCAGTAACAGACAAACAAATAAGGTTAGGTAAGATTTGATCAGGCTGGTTCATGGAAATACCAAGTACCTGCCCTTTGTTCAGATCTGGTCCACATCCATTCCACACACAGTGAGATACCTTTGTTTTTCTCTTCCTCACTTCCTTCCCCACTTCATGAGACTGTGGGGCCTTAAACAGCCTCTTCAGCAACAGACTGCTACTCCCACCTGTCCTGGAGAAATTGCTGAAATCCAAGTGTTCAGGAGCCTCTGATGTCTTTTTCTGTAATATTTACAGGAGATTTAGAGACACTCTCACATACAATCAGGTATGCATATGAGTCGGTCTCTATTCTGCCCAACTCATGCTGTTGGTCAGATTTTAAACGCCACAAATACTATATGCCCAAAAATTGTCAAAGGGAATGTATTTACCAGTGTCAGCATATTCTAGTCTGGAGCCACTGTTGTCTGTTTATGTTAATGACGCATCAATGGCTAATTAAGTATTATGTCTAGGAGGCCAACATCCAGTTTCTTTGAACCTGGTCACCAGGTAACATTGAGATAGGCTGGCACCTGCACTCACACAGAAATCCAAACAGCAGTCACACATACCAAAGAAAGTGTCTTCTCTGATATGATTTAGTGCTGTCACTGTCTATGACCTCAAGGCCCATGTGTGAACCTGTGTAACATAAGGATAGAAAATTCACCATCATGTAAGAAGGAGCACTACCACAGGTCTGTCATTCCAACAGCTGTCAGACTCTTTAACACCAGCATGACTTCATGACTTTCTTCACCATGACATTTTTCTGTATCATTCTTACTTCTATTTCTTATACACCTTGTGAATATAAGCTGACAAGTGGATTTCATTACAGTTTATCTTATCTTATCTTAGAAAAGCAGACACTTGTTGCGTGACATGGCTCCTGCATTAAGTATTTTTCGTTTAGTCACCTGCTTGCCTTGCACAGTCCCTTGTTGTACTTGTACTGTTGCCAGTAAGTTGCTGGCATTAGTGTACGACTCAACTTCCGAGTAAAACAAAACAAATTAAAATAAGATTTTGTGTCAATGTGCCAGTACTGATAAGAACTGTGGAACAGAAAGAGACTTTACTGTCAGCTAAATAATATTAAGAGCAAATAGGAGAGCCTCATTTAAACAATACCAAAACAAATACTGAAGCTATGATAATAAATATTAGAACTTATTCCTGATAACTGATAACGCTTTTGTTTATTTTACCAGTGAATAATTTCATTAAACCTTTGATTGGAAATCTGAAACTAGTCATCAAAGTGATTATATGCACCTGTTTGGCAAGACTGAGAAAGTGTCTGCTGTGAATTGTTACAACTCAGATGGGAATAATTTATGTTTAAAAATGAATTCTTATTCTCAATTTATAAACTATATAGTATCAAGGCTGTCTAATAGAAACAGGAATCTCTATTAGACAGAAATAAACAAAATGAGACAGTTGTTAAACCTTGATTTTATTACATTTAAATAAATACTGCAATCACAGGAATAAGAACCAATATTAACAAAATGTGTTCCTGTTTCTTCTTTGGCTCTTTTGTCCATTTGAATGAATTAGCAAAGCAACATAAAAAGCCTTTTATTTATTTTTGCCAACGACTAAAAGCCAGTCAGATTTATTCTTCTCTGGTTGCCTCTTGGTCACTCACTCTCCTTTTCTCTTCTTATTTTTCACCATCTACATCCTCTTTGTTCTCTCTGCCTCTGCCAGGTCTACAG
The DNA here is from genome assembly GCF_000972845.2 of Larimichthys crocea. Lineage (NCBI taxonomy): Eukaryota > Metazoa > Chordata > Actinopteri > Sciaenidae > Larimichthys > Larimichthys crocea. Next base: position 14,795,247 of record NC_040031.1, on the reverse strand, counting down.
AGACTGTTGAGCCCAGCTCACATTGCCTGCTCATCGGGCTCCAGTTCTGGCACACCATCGGCTCTGCTCCCTGTCAGCATTTCGCTCTGGTTCCCTTTTTGCCCAGAGAGATAACTAGCTTTGTGGTGAACTTACTTTGGCAACAAGTAGGGCTTGGTCCTTGCAGCAGCGGTTCAGGGTTCGATTCCGACCTGTGGCCTTTTGCTGCATGTCGTCACAACTCTCTGTCCATCTACTTTCAAATAAAGCTCAAAAAGCCCCAAAAATATCTCAGAGCAGCAAGAAAAAATAAAATATAATATATAATATAATCCCTAAAATATGATCCAATTTCACCAAAATCAGGGAAATGGTTGGTGGTGTGTGACTTAGGGCTGTAAAGTGTTACACATTTCTCCTGACCTGGAGCCTGAGGTTAGGGTTTCAGGGTTTCGAGTGTAGCAAGCTGATATCCAGAAAACAGACAATGGATATCTGCACCAAGACTTCCTCTGCAGTCCGGTCAGCAACTTGATTTGTAAGAATGATGAAAAAAACACATTTCGGGTTATCTCTCTAAACAGACATCTACATATGAATGCAGATCAGTTTTGAAAAAGCAAACAAAACCATAACCATCATCATACCTTAACCAATCTCTCTTTAACCAAATCTCTGGTGCCATGCACAGATATTGTACAGGATGAGAATTCAAAGTGGCACGTAAACCCAAATGTGAGTTAGTCAGTTTGTTCGTCATGGAGACGACTACCCAGCCTGTAAAAAAAACAGTTAGATAATGTCTTCTGTGGCTTTTGGGGAAGCTTTCTGTAATCTGAGAGAAAAAAACAAACAGATGATGTCACCAGGCTTATCTCAGCTGTTTCACAAGAAGGAAGAGTTTCATTCATTTCATTTGCTTGTCCACATTATGAGGAATGTTGCACCGATTGGTTTTAGATGACGAAGATGAAGACTTTATTATCTCTGTGACCTCTGACACACTGAACCAGACAGACAGATATCATTCACCTTTAATATTAATCTATTATGTAATCCTGCATTTATATGGACACTTACAATGACATTCTTTCATAATGTATTAAGCAATATTAGGGAATGTGTGGGCATTGAGATAAGGAGCTTTGATTAAAAAAGACACGGATAAAACTTTTAAAAAATGATTTATCTGTATGTAAAAGGAGCACACTGATAAAAAGAAGAAGAGGTGACTAAATGAATTCAACCACAAGAATGTATTTAAGAGCCAAATTTAACTTATGTACCTACGTAATGTGGATTATTAATGCTGTAAACCTCCACCACTCCCACCACTCCCACCACTCCCACCACTCTCACTCTTAAACTATGAATGAAATTAATGAATACAGAATAATCTACTTTAACAAAACTAAAATGGAATACATTCAAGACAATACTCACATGTCCATTCTGACTGAAGTCACATCCGTTGTCTTTTTTTCCTGCTGATTTTTATTTTATTCTATTTTATCACTGTTATTTATGTTATATTCCATTTCTGCCAAAAGATCACCCTTAAAGTTACACACTGCGCCTTTAATATGGTTTAGCTCACATGAATACAGTGCCATTGTGTAGTGTATTGAAGGATGTTCAAGAATGCAATGAATATTGCATACAAACTGAACATGAATTATTCATTCTTAATGACTGTATATGATTGAAATATGACATTTTTTGGTTTTCTGTTGAATATGTTACAGTGTTTCTGGTTGGAGTTACTTTTAGCAGAAGAATAAATATGAAAATCTTAGTAATCTGTTCAGTCCGAACCACAATTTTTCAGCATTCAACGATTTCACCTAAAATATTCTTTGTTGGCATTAAATTGAAACATATTTGTATGTGATAAATAAAAGAAAACAAAAAATTGGTCATGATTCAAACTCATATGAGAAAAGAACAGCGAACATTGAAGGCATGCAGAGAGGGTCGGGGTGGCAGAGGAGGAGGTGGCACTAGAAAGCAGCAGCTGTCAGCAGCTAAACACCACACAGTAGGGTTGTTGTTACAAATATGCAGAATATTCGTCTTCTGATGTGATGGAGATTATTGTCCTAAACTCTTATTCTAAGTGTTTTATTATACAAATAAGGCCAGAAGCTCCATACACATACATACTTTCACTTATTATTTGGGGTTGCAGCGGTTACTGTCACCTCGCAGCAAGAAGGTTCCTGAGGCCTTTCTGTGCATGTTCTCCTCATGTTGATGTGGGTTCTCTCCGGGTACTCCGGCTTCCTCCAACAGTCCATGGGAATGCACTTAATAGATTAATTGGCGACTCTAAATTGCCCATGGGTGTGAATGTGAGTGTGAATAGTTGTTTGTCTCTTTGTGTTCACCCTGTGATGAACTGGCAACTTGTCCAGGGCTTCTCACCCGATGCCAGCTGGAATAGACCAACCACCCGTGACCCTGATGAGGATAAGCGGTTACAGAAAATGGATGGATAGTTCATATATGTACAGTATATGTCATTTAAATAGCTGTCAGGTTGTTTGCAATCTGTCTGTCCTCTAGGCATCAAGTAAGGTTGGAAATCCTGGATGAGCTTTTAAAGAAATATTGTCTCAATGGTTTTATTTTTGGGACACATTGGTGGCTACAGATATGTTCCTCTGATGTTTTCATGATTTCAGATCTCTTCACATCTCCAGTTCATGGCCACTCACTCTATATTTAAGATATTATTATATCAGTTGAATTTTTAAGTTCAGGTGTTGGTAGCAGCTTGTTTTCTTCCCTGCATTATTCACTTCACTTTAGGTGTTGGTGACACACTTTAATGAGGCTGACTGGTTGTACTGGTTAGTGTCAGTACATGATTTACTGTATGTGTGATACTCACTGATCAAATGGCACCCTCTTCTGGTAAAGAGCCTCCATCCTTTTATACAGCAGCTGGGTGAAATGTTATTCAAGGTCATCCCGGTTTGTGCTGCATTACTCTTTTTTTTAATAGATTTTCAGTACACTGCATTAAGCTCCCCTTTAAATGCCCTTGTTCCATTCTATTATATGTTAATGCATCTCCTCGGTGAGAGCCTGACATCTCAATGTAACGGGTCAATGCCCATGAAAAAATGTTTAAATCTTGCTCTAATCAGGTGTCACATTCACAGCAATAACCAGGACGGTGAGTTGGTGGACAGCTGATCAGCAGACTGCTGAATGGCTCCAGTGGAGCAACTGGAGGTGAAGTGCCTTGCTCAAAGGCAGCTTAAAAGTATGTTTCATTCACAATACACAACATGGGTAGTGGATTTGAGCCTCACAAGCCTTCTTTTGTAACTAGCTGATTACTTTAGGGCCCGTCAGCATTACAGCATATAACTGTAGAGTCTGGGACATGGGTTTTCTTTAAGGACCTAACAGAAGACATATAAGGAGGTGCATATGGCGATTAAATGACAATGGAAGTAGCTAAAATGTTTGATTTTTACAATATTACATGCAAAATAAGTAGCTAAAATGTTTGATTTTTACAATATTACATGCAAAATAATGTAAAATATGTTGAGGATGTCTGCGCAGTGGTGAGCCGTTTGCATTGGTGTGCTTAAGGGTCTAGTAATCTTCTTAGTCTCAGTAAGTACCCGGCTAGAAATCAGCTACTGTCCAGATTGTCTCTTCCTGCCCCAGATAAACGACTCAGACAACAACAAAGTGAGCCTCTAGGAAATATGTGGCACGGTCGCTTCACTGGCATGAAATATGCATCTCCCCTCCTTTGGGAACTGTGTTGACAGAGATGTGGAAGAAGTTTTGGTGGATCTCCTCAACTTGAAGATGTTTGGCAGCGGCACCAAGAAGTGGTTTGTGAAGAAGCAGAAGAGGCAGCAGCACAGGCCTGGCAGGAAGCCATATACCAGGAGGAAGAAGAGATGGGCAGCTAAGATCCTCAAACAGCACAGGCAAAAGCTCCTGAATGAGCTGGATATCAACGCTGTACTTCCCTACTTGGTGTATGATAAGGTTTTCTCGCTGGGGGAGTACAAAGAGATACTGGGACAGGAGTCCAGCAAGAAACGGACGGAGATATTCTTGGACCATCTGTCCTCGAAGGGGCCTGCTGCATTCTGTTCATTCTGCTCTGTTTTGGAGGAAGTGTGTCCCCACCTGCTAACCTGCTTTCTGTTAGATGGAGAAGGTACATCCATTTATTAGCTATTAATTATGTTAGACAATAAGATAAAGGTCGTAAAGGGTGTGTTCCTGTTGTCTTTGAAAAAGTGTGCATTAAAAAGGGCCGAGAATAGAAGTTACAGCTCATCGATCTGTAGCCGCTTTCCACTTATTGGTCCAGTATTTTCACTTATCTTGTGTTGCGTTTAATCTTCTGTGGGAAATTGAAGACAAAAAAAAAAACTATATAAAAGGAAGAAAACTACTTTGCAGTAAGCCAACGTCCACAGACTAAGAGCCAGCAAAAATAGCTTCTTAAATCTGCATGGCTGAGGGGATTACTGAGCCGCCAGCGCGCCTAACTAGCCTCTGACAACATATGGCCTCAACGTGGCTGCAGTCTGCAGGACCTTGTCTGCGTTGCACTATTACAAATCAATATGCTTTACTTACATTTACATAAAACGGGGTACTCTCAAGCAAATGACTCGCAGTTACAGCTCAGTGAGTGTCTGCTTTATCTGTTAAGAACTTGTGAATCCTCCTGCGTAGTCACCCAGTCACGTGTAAATTAACAGAGCTATAAAAAAAAAGTGGATAATATATTAATCTGTCTTTACAGATAGTGTCACAGGACCGGGGAGGAAAGAGGGACTCCCGGTACCTCCAAACAGTCCAGCAGAACAACCTCTGTGCCACCCTCCGATGTACACCGACCCTGTGTTTGACTCCAGGTGAGAGGCACTTTACATATCACTGATGTGTACTTGTTCTATTGTTGTTGTTTATGTATCTACACAATCAATGGCTTCTTAGAGTATAAAAAGTTGACACATTGGAGTATTGTCTCACTTCCTCTCAGACTCAAGGAACACTGGAGTAGATGGAGTGGGTTTGTACAAATGGTGATATTTAGGCATCTGTGTGTGTCCTAAAATTAAAAAAAAAGATCACTGTCCCTGCTCTCTTATTTTCCAATAAATCATTTTATGATGACAAATTAAAGGAAATAACTACTGTAATGAATGCAGATGTTTCCACACATGGTCGCTGAATAGTTTGATGACCAGGATATAAATCATGAGCTATGGCCTTCGTAGTCACCAAATCTTAACCTACTGTACTTGAGCCCCTGTAAGAGATTTTGGGCCGATGTATGCTTTAATTTATCTGTCTTATTGCTTTGCATGGCTGATGTTTACAAAATGTGGTCGGTAATAGTGCTGCTCATTTGTGCTCCGTTGCCAGGTTTGTTTTATAATGATTTACACTGCTCAGAGTCTTCAAATGTAGATGTGGGTTCATCGCTGCATCCAGTATTTGCTGCTTCTTGTTGCTTTGCATTGTGTGTTCAGGTTTTCTTGCTTTTGTCATCATACTGTCTTAAATTTGTATTTCTTGACCTGTCACTGCTTTGGTTTTAGATCATTTTTTCCAAAGCACTGCTGCTGAAAATTAGCTGGCTGTCACATGAACTGGCACATTTACAGAAATGTTTGATGAATGGTGTGTGTCCTTACATATCTTATGTGTTGAACGGCACCAAAAGAGCGAACATGTTTTGGTTTTGCTTCTAGGAACTCACATTACGATACGGAGACGTTTTACACAGTTTTTTTTCCATTTGCCACCCATCTGTAATTTAACTACAGAACTGATCGTACTGATCTGAAAGCCATCACAGCGTATATTCATGTCTTAAAACAATGATACTTGGCTACATACATAAATGAAATGATATCTGCAGAGCTATTCTTTTGTACACGATAGAGCGACCAGAGAAATCCAGTGCACCAGTGCAGAGTCCTTTATTGTCACTGTGTGTCAGGCCCTGTGAACACATCATGACTGAGTGATGGTGTCTTTCTGGACCCCTGGAGAGTACCCTTGGCCCAGCTGATATATTGGAGTGGGGGCGGTGCAGGGAAAAGTTAACAGGGTGTATGTGAGAGAGAGAGACATAGTGTGTGGATGTGATGCCTGAAGTGACAGGACAGACAAGCTGATATGTTCTCTAGACCGTTAAGAAGGCCTCTTTAATATATGACAGCTAAGTCAGCATGAAGACAGTTATCCCAGTGGTCTGGCTGTGGGCACTGACACACACACTCACACACACACACAGACAGACAGACAGGCTGACACAGACAGACCAACACAGCATAGCAGCACACACAGTCAGAATGGTCACAGAGCTTCCACAGAAGATGCAGTACGCTGACAACACAACGTAAGTCCTCTTGAAATGTCATTTCAGATTGAGATACTCTCTATGTACGTATGGCGAAGAGTCATGAGCACAACTGTGTGTGATCCTAACCTCTCTCACATTGGATATTAGAAAAGGCAAAACTTAAGGAGGATGCTTGTTTTCTTTTTGGATGTATCCTTGTGTTACATGTTACTATAGGCTGCTTCAGATACAGCGAGCGAATCGTGTGTCGGGCAAGGCTGCCTATATGTGTATCTAGATAAAAACTGCATAATCTTGTTTATTTCCTCTCAGGAGAAGTAGGACATAAACTGCCTCAAGTCATGGATGCTTGGCTTCAGAATTTGTGTCTCAGCATGTGTCCCTGTGTGACAGAGTTGAAGCATGTCTGCTTGTTATAAATATGGAATCGACCTGGGAATATCTTCCTCGTGGTGAACTGTATCTTCGCACCAAGTCATGTGTGTCTCCCCGCCCCTTTATCATCAGCACACCTTCTGTGATACACAGCAGAAGAGCAAGATTGATTGTCAGCTGTTTGGGTTCAAAGAGACACTGTGTTTATTACTTTGGCATTTTGTGTCCGCCTCTGGTCAGTATCCTGCTGACTGAGAGTGAACATGCAGCATTTAATCACATCTCTTGCCTTCTTTCTTAAAGGCTATAAAGGACCTGTGTATAACTGTAAGAGCAGCGTGGAAACTGATGTAAAGCTGACTGAATCCAGTTTAAAGGTCATTGACTGCCATATTGTTTTCATGGGACTGTTGTAGGTTTTTAAACCAGCATATAAAACCTCTAGAGAAGTCATCCCATTCTGACGTCTCAAATTAAAGTGCTGATTTAAGTGCATTAAATGCATGGTTGTGCAGAAATATTGATTGGATAACTGACTTTTTTTTTTTTTAAACTGCATGATTTATCATTTTCTCCTACAGAGGACGAGAGTGTTATTCACCAGCATGTGTTTGGATCTGTGACCTTATATGTATATGTGAGGCTGCAGCGATGATGTAAGTCACCGTGCCTTCATCCATAAGTGGAGAAAATGAGATGCTGGCAGGTTGAGAAGGAGGTGGAGGAGGAGGAGGAGGAGAGGAGAGATTAGCTGGAGCTGTGAGGTTATGCTTCTCTGTGCTGATGACTCACCTCACAGCACATAGAGAGAAAGCACTGCGACAGCACTGAGGTGTGACTGTGTGTGTGTGTGTGTGTGCGTGCGTGTTTCATTATTCTTGTTCTTCTTGGTGCAGTGCATTCATGTGAAGAGGACTTTCTCTGTGAACTTCTCCTCTTTGTTTAGTGCAAAAGTAATAAATCACAGCGTTACAGCAGTAGTGGTTCTTAGGGCTTTCGTCCAGGTTTGCCTCCTCTGGGAGCAGCTTCTGAGTCCTACAAACCAGCTTTGATTTTGCTGTACAGAATAAAGTGGACAAGAGAGTCTAAGGACACAAGAAAGAAGGACAGCCCCGGCTGTCCTATTTACTCGCTGGGAATTTGAAAAAAAAGAAAGAAAAGAAAGTACTTTAGTGTGTTATTAGCACGCGCGTGTGCCTGTGTGAGCGCGCTTGTGCGAGTGTGCGGCGTACAATAAAGAATGTCAGCAGTGGGTTCTCATGTGAGAAGGGTAATGATGGGGGCAGGCTGCTCTGAGGCATCACTGTGGAGATGCAGGGGGCGGAGGGGGGGGATGCCAATGTGAAATCAAAGTGCTGCAGTGGAGTGTGCATGGGTATGCAGTGGTCTTCAGACTGCAGCAGCACAGCCACTGACCCACTGCTGTCTCAACGCTTCCCCACTGACACACTACTACTGGTTCCCATACACTCTCACTATAATGTGTGTGTGTGTGTGTGTGAGATAGAGAGAGAGAGAGAGAGAGAGAGAGAGAGAGAGAGAGAGGAGGCGGAGGAGGTTTGGTGTGTGTGTGTGTGTGTGTGTGTGTGCAGCAGTTTTCCCATCCAGTAATGTCTGCCGTGTCTTACATGCTTGACAATGATGATCCGTTGTGTCTGATTAATCAGGAGAGAGTTACCCGAATGGCGTCTGAGTGAATGGGAGGTGACAGAGGGCATCGCTGGTAGGTTTGCCGGAGCACAGCTCTGCTCTGATGATTCCATTAGTGGTGTATTTGTTGAGTGTTGACTGGATTCAAGAGGCTACTAACAGGAAACAGGGACGTCACTGACAGCATGCAGCCAAGACATTTTCTGGAAGGGAAAACTGAATCATCCAGCACAACATAAATCTACATCATGCTACCTAAACTAGTTTATCTAACTATTTAATTGTTAGGTACGATTTAGTAGAAATATTTGTTTTTGTGGACCTTTCAGATCTTAATTTGTACGAGATTACATCTTTCTTCCAGTTAAGTGGGGACATGTCAAATAATGCATCAGCATTTGATTTTTCTGTGAACTAAACATCTGGTGTAACACTGAATCATTTATCAAATTATTTTGTTAGCCCAAAAGTGATCAAATTTGAAATGTTTAAATTAAAAAATACTTGAATCAGCCTAAAATATATGCAAAATGTCTATGTTTTTCAATGTAGTAGCCTATGTAAACTATGCTAAACACCACAAATTCCCAGAAAAAAAAGATGCATGTCCTCAATGGTAGTTACGACCCTGCTTAATGCGTGGCATTTTATGTTTGTTAATATATACTTTATTTCAAACTCAGAGACCTGTGTAGAAACCATGCATTTTAAAATGATTTTTGATTTTCTTTTATTTCGATACACATGCAACATTTGCAGTCTTCTCAGCAGCAGGTACTGCATGGAAGGATTTTCGGACATGTACGCACTCAAAGAATTTAGCTCCCTTTAATAGCCTAAAGGGTTTTTCACCAGAAGTAACTAACAGGCAACCACAAAGAGCTGTTTTAAATAATATACCTTGTTGAACTTAGATGTCCATTTTTAAAATAGGAACATTTATCAGTGATTTAACTAAATAAACTCATGAAATTAGATGTCTCATTTAACATAACCACACGCTGTTTAAAAAAATCAACTCTGTGTTTGAGAGAGGTTTTCACTGTGTAGGTTAGTACAACACACATCATATGAAGGATACTTTCATCCACAGAGCACTACAGTGTCATGAGTGCATACATTTTTAGCAACATCGACCACAGCAGGATTTGCTCCCCCGACGCAAGCAGCACTGGCAGTGCCATGTTCTGCACGTTCAGCTGTATGATGGGAATCTTCTGTAGGACACAACAGTTCCTGAAAGTTCCACTTCTGTCCAATTTTACCTAATTAACAAACCAGATAATCACTTTATCACAACAGCTATTTTCTCTGTTGTAGTATTTTATTGCTCATGGCAGATAATTATGCCATCATCAGTTTATCTGTCCCCCCCTGCGCTCCGGTGTGTTGTGTTCAGCATCTTTGTTTAAGTCTGTCTGGTCTAGTGAGAGTGAGAAGTACACTTCTCTGCTCAGGTGAGAAGGCGGCTCTCTCCTCTAAGTCTTCAAAGTCTAGACTAATCGACTTACTCTGAAGCTTTAAACGTCACTAGTGTGTCAGTCTATTGACAGAAAAACAACCCACGCCAGCCTCTGTTTGCTGCTGATGACAGGTGGTGTGGGCACAGTTCACTGAAACAAGAGCCACTGTGTACAGCACCTTGTTGAATTTAACTGCGAGAGTCACTGTGTAATCTGCAGCGCACATAAGAAACTATTTTTTGTCGTATTTTGTGAACCAAATATCAGTTAAAATTTAAATCACTTAGTGATGAACAAACTAATTTTAATTAATTATGATAAACTACTATTTTGTTCTTTCTGGTACATGTTTATTGTTGCACTAATATGTCCTAGTTGCACTGTACCTTGACTGTTTCCCTTTTTTTGTAAGTTTTGCTTTGGATAAAAGCAAAAGCCAACTAAATGACTAAATGTAATGTAAAAAATGTAATGTAAATGTTAATCATCACCACTAAAACCCCATAAACAAATCTTAATTCATATTTTAGGCCCACAAAATCAACAGTTCTCCACACAACCCAAGCTCTCTAAGAAGAAATCTCACAAGATGTAAATCTCTTTGGACAGCTGGGTGTAAAATGGTGTGCAAGCAGGACAAAAAGACACAAGTCTAACATTATTGTAATACATCCAATAAACTAATTTCAATAAAATACACACAAGAGGTGTCTCCAGTGAAAGAGTCTAATGAAATTAGTTCAGTAGAATAGATCCAATTAATATGTCTCATAGCTGGTGTGCCAGGTAGGAGCAGCAGGGGACCAGCAGGCATGAAAGTGGTAATTTTGGCATCATTTTCTTTCTTTTTTTTCAGCGATCCAACATGGAGTATAAAAGATAACCGTACAGTAAAATTAGACATCAACAATATTGGCTCTGCTCAGTCCTCTGACAATCTTGTTTAATGTAATTGACTGGGGATATTTGAACACATGCAAGATGGTGCAACTCGCAGTTTCTCATGATTTAAAATAAACTGAGTGTAACAAATTTCTATCTAACAATGAGATTTGGTTCATTCAAAATGCACCAGGGGTGTCCAAGATGTTGCATGTGACGTACAAACAAGCAAATCCTGTGGTGTCCTGCTTGAACCAAATAGCATATTTTATTAAAAATCTGCCTTTCTGTGTTCAATACCGAAGTCCAAAGATAAAAACAGGTTAAGTAAATTAGCAACTGGAAATTGTTGTGATGGTGTGTCTGTTCAGTGTGAGTAACACCGGATGTATTGTGCGTCTGATGTACAGAATTAAAGATTTCTTTGGCCACAGAACAATCAGGAAAAATGTGACATATGTTGTGTGACATTTAAGTTTAATTAGCCACCAACTGTATCCTGTTGCCATCTGCCATTTTTTGCATCACTTAAATAAAGCCAACAGAAAAGGACACCAGAAGGCTTCCTATCTGAGGGCGTAGGTGTTCTGACTACTGCTTAATTTGATTCAGTAACATGAGCTGCAGAAATCCATATTTGCTTGTTCTGCTAATTTACAAGAGACTTGAACAAATGTCTCCGGAGATTAATCACAAAAGTTTAAAATAATAATCTCACTTATCTTTCACTTACATTGTTCTGGGGATCAGAATAGAGAGGCTCTATAACATGAAGATGAAGGCTCATTATTGACTCAGCTTGATAAAAAATGATGTTCATTTACTGATGAAGACCATGCAAGTGAAAGCTCCTAGAAGATTCCAGTAAGTCAAGATTTTTTATAGCCGTCACCAGCAGGTGGATTTTAGTCCAAAGACACATAAAATATCTGGGATTGATGTTACACAATGACTTAATTTGCTGATGGAAGCCACGAGACTGTACATTTCCAGTAAGTGGATCCCAAATTCATTTAATTAATTATATAAATTAAGTTAAATTATTTTTTGTCAAACTACAGTACATGTGGTATTTTTCAAGTATTCAAATAACTACTAGACCCTTATTATAACAGATATTTTGATTTGTCATAGTAGGTGTAACTAACAGCATTAATGCCGGGTCCAGACAAGATAATATCCCTACAGACGCAGTGCTCAGAGAACAAAATGGACAACAGCTAACCTCTGTAGGGCATCACAGTGGACAATAACCAACACTGCCTCGTGACATCCAAACAGAAAAATGTGTAGCCGTTCAACACATGTACTAAGACAGTGTACAAAAATACAGAGCACACTTCTGTGCACAACTGCAAATAAGCAGGAGATTTTAAAAAACGCTTTGGACACCAGTGTTTATTCCCTAGCACCTCCTTCCCAATGACATCATGCACGTCATGAAAGACTTTAAGCAATAATGTGTAGTCTGTCATGTTTCACGGCAAGAATTTATGACTTTATTATCGCCTATCTCACACAATGATCATCTTAACAGACAAAAATATGATGTAGAAAGAGTTTTTTATATCTATAGATACATAGTCTGCCACACTGCACCAATATGTTTCTACAGTAGCCCACAATGGACAAACTAAAAACTAACTCTAGATGGGGCCTTTCATGTTTTTTTCACGTGTCACTGTAGTTTCTCCTTCATGATAGAAAGCAAGTGTGAGGGGTGAGGGGGTTGCAATCAGTAACTGTGCCACTAGATGCCACTAAATCCAACACACTGATCCTTTAGAACAACACTGCTAGATGCCACTAAATCCAACACACTGATCCTTTAGAACAACACTGTGCAACATAAAATAGCAGATTTTTAATATTTTTCAAGCGCTACATTGACTTGTAATCAGGTGAATGACGTCTCTGTCATTCTCACTCTGTGCCCCTACGTATCTGTGCTCAGAGGACGATCACTTTGAACACTATAAGTATATAACGCTTTACGGCATTTAGTCGCCACTAACTATTTTGCTAATTTTGGTACAAATGGATCATATTTTATGGAGAAAATGCATTCTGCTTCCCCTCTGGTTGCCGGTGTCATGCCAGAACTGGAGCTGGGCAAGCGTGGCGATGTAACTATGCTCAGCAGCCTCTATGGACATAATGACGGAGGTGAAAAGGGGACTTGGACGGAAGAAGCTGAGAAAAGAAAAAGAGAGAGTGACCACGCAAGAGGACGCCAGACAAGAATAAATCTGGGACTGACTTTTAGTCGTTGGTGAGAGCTTTGTGAAATAAAAGACAGACAAATTCAATATTGTCATAATTACAGTAATATAACAACACTAGTAGATGATAACAATGATTACTTTGCATTTACCTTTGCAGATGTTCAAGTCATTTGGTTCAACAAAGCAATTCAAAGAAATGTAACCATTATTAATTTTGTTATTTACACCTGTATTCTTGCTACAGTAAAACAATAACCCACATCTTCAAAATAAAAAAAGGTGTAGGGGGGTAGATTTCTAGTTATATTTCTAGTTACACCCCTGTTAAAGTCACCACTTCTTCTAGGAAGTGTTATGTAACACAAAGACACTCCATTTCCTAAATAAGCGGCCATTCACAAGTAATTAAAGACAAACTGTAGACTTCCTAAAGAGATGAACACCTCCAAATGAATCGGTCCTTTGCCTCCCTACATCCCTCCCTCCCTCCCTTCTCCAGCCTCCTCCTCCTCCTCCTCCTCCTCCTCCCTCTTCGCCCTCTCTCCTCTCCCTCCTCCCCTCCCTCGCAGTCGCTCCCCTCTGACTACACTGTACACACACTCTCTCCCCTACCTCACACACGGACGCCTGGACGCTGCAGCGTTTTTTAGGAGAGTGTTTCCAGCTCTGGATAGGAGGGAGGAGGCAGGAGGAAAGGAGATAATGTCCAAATCCTGACCGTATAAAAGAAATTAAGAAATACAACAAAAAAATAATTAATAACTACCTATCGGATGGATCGGCGATCTGCTTGCGAGAGCTAAAACACGGTCAGAGTGTCATTGCAGACATGGGTCGCAGCGGTACGGCACCTTTCGCTCAGCTCCTCGGGGAGTGTTTTCACTGTCAGTCCTTCAGCGCTGGAAATGGCGTTGTGATGCCGAGCATGGAAGACGCAGCGGAGGCGGATGCCAGGGAATAAAGAAATATATGATCACCTGTGCTTTTCTTTGGGTTGGATTTTTAGTAGCGGTGGACAGTACCATGGTGAATTACCAGAAATACATTACTGTAATGCAACTGGCTCTGGGGGTGACCGCCTCCAACAAAGAACATTGTCTTCCACCCAGGAAGCGTATGTGGTGAGTATGAATTCTTGGTGCGGATGGTGATGATGATGATGGTGATGATGATGATGATGCAGGTTGGAAGGGGGGGTGGTGGAGGGGGAGGAAAAAAAAATGGGGGTGCTGCCCGATGAGCTGTTGCCTTCCACATCTCGTCAAATGATGAGCGGGTCATGGAGCCACGGTGCGCCCTGATCACTCTCCAACAAAAAAAAAAAAAAAAAAAAAAAAAAAAAAGACATTATATTGCTTTGAACCACTGCAGACTGTCTGCACCATGTTGCAACCATCACACACACCTACTGTGGTCCGTACACACCGTAGATAAAGACAACTATACTCCCGCATGCTGGGAGTTTGTATGCGTGCGTGTTTGTGTGCGTGACATCCATCCACTGGCTGTGTGTCCTTCCTTCTTCATCAGTTTGTAAAGTTGAATGCGTAAGGATGATGTCATATCCTCATCATTTGTTTCTTTTTGCCTCCAACTTCATGTGCTTAAATGTTCATGTACTATATGGCCTCCATTGTCACTGGAAATGTCATCATCAAGCAAACCATGTGGTAAACCATCACTCTTCCCCCTCTCTCTCTCTCTCTCTCTTATCCCCACTGCTGTGTTGTTACAACTAATTAATAAAATATAAAGCATGAAACATGACCCTCTCCTGTTTTTATTTCCTCTGCTGCAGCCAGGCCTCTGTACACCTCTCACCGCCATGTCTATTAAACATTTTCTACCATTACTCTGCTCTCAGCATGTGTGTTTGTGTCTGTCCACCTCTTCTGTGTCCTCATTACTCCGTGTGCCTGTTTGCTCACTATATATTGCAGTGACCACATCTCACACTCTCTTTGTCCTCCTCCGGGCCTCGTTCATTTGTTTACCTTAAGACAGTCTTCCTTTCATTCCTTTTTTCTTTCAGTGTAAGCAGATTGCTGCCGAGGATGCAACGTGTGTGACATAGTATCCCTAATTACAGCCGGATTACCATCTTGTTTGAAAGCAAAGGCGGTTAATTAGGAGTCAATAGGCTCAATGGCACTCTGATAGCAAGTGTCTCACGCAAACTCAAAATGTATCTGCACGGTGTGGATCATTTACCCACATAATGCAGTTACACTGGCTTGGCTCCAGTGTGCGAGAGGCTTAACGATTATCATCACCTCTTTAAAGACAACCTAAACCATTTCCTGTGACTGAAGCAAGGACAAAACAATGATGCTGAAAATCTCTTGAGCGTCATTTTGTCTCCAGAAAGATTATCACGACCAAAGAAATCCACACTGGCAGTCTAAATGATGCAAATACGTGTACGACAGGATGTTTTTACAGTGCAATCAGGTGTTCTCAAATGATTTTACTATATTTTTTGTTTTTGTTTCATTTACAAGAACATGACTACAGTCTCCTGTAACCTCAGCGGGGGTCAGACACTTATCACATGCAGCTTTTGTATCTCCTGGTCTTCTTGGCTAATCATATTCCTGAGTCATCCTCTTATTAGCCTAATTACCCCCCTTTGAGAAGATAAGGCATTAATTAAGACAAACGACTTCTTTCATGTTTCTTCTGATATTGTTATTTTGTTACTTAGATCTTCATATTTAATTCAATTTTGGAAGGAGCTCCTTGTCTTATTTACAGCACTGCACTGATACAAAATGCTAAACTAGTTATGTAACTCATAGAGCAAGCTCTGACCTTGTTAAATTGGAATTTTTTATTTTTTTTACAGCTAGAGTGAAAAGCAGTTGCACCAACTACCGTGACAAAAGTGATCAGCTCTTCATGTACATCCAATAATCCACCAATAGTATTTTTGTCTCTAAACTTTTTATCTTTATATCATGACCAAACAGTGATTTCTGCATTTTGCCCTCAATTTATAGCGTTATACTTTTCATTACCACAAACCATTTTGACAATCATGTCGCTGTGTTGTAGATATTTCAGCATATTTTCTTTATACCTTTTAAGCAGGCATTGTTTCCCATTGAATACACCTACACTTACACAAGATTTGCGTTACTTGCGTCATCTGTCACACTGAATGTCATGTCTGCGAACAAAAGACAAAAGAAGACGGACAAAAGATACTGCAGACTTGATAGTCACTGTGATAGATTACCTGTCTGTAGCCTGTGTATATATATCTATAGTCTGTTAATTCCTGCTTTTATTTCGTAATATTAGACATATTAGAAATATTAGTAACAGTAATGAAAGAAAACCAAAGGTTGCTCAGAAAGGCGGCAAAATAGTTACATTTCATTTGCAGAGTGTTTAGCTGTAATGCAAAAATGTATTCTGAAACTCTGCATCATGTAGGCTATTTAAAAATCAAGAGTACATGGTGTGTAGATGAGGACATAATGTTTGCAAAAACACCGGTATAATTAGATGATCTCATCTAAAAACGTTGGCAGAACAGGAAAAGCTGCTAACTGGTCTAAGAAGTAACTGAAGTACATGACATGGCGATAAAACATATTAAAAAGTGGTAAAGGTTTATACTCATTGTCATCCTCATTGTAGATAAAAACAACAGTTGTAGTTTCAAGTAACTGTGATAGTATTAACCACAACAGTACTAGTGGTAGTACTATTAAATTGCCGTCCTTGTGGCTCAAGCTGCCAAATGCCATTTTTATAGTTATAGTTATTGCACTCCTTTCTCGTCCTTCTTTACTGTTTATTATATAAGAAAATGTGACGAGAAGCGTGCACAGATCTTTTTGTCACCTTGGACAAACGTGTCTGCCTAATGAATGCGCTGTAATGAAATGTAATGTTACACGGTGCACAGCGGCAATAGGTTTGTGTTAATAAAAAAATTATATATGTGTATAATAAGAAACCTTGTGAAACATGGAGTGTCTGTCCAGCTGACTGAAATGCAGCATAGCGACATTGTCAACTAAATAATAACTTTGAGTTTCAGGTCAAGTACAGCAGCACATTTTGACACCTCATGAATCAAAAAGCACAGAAAAGCGTCTTGTAATGATAAATGTGCGCAGTAACTATAAGCCTTGGGTTGTGTAGTTCTTCACTGTTATGAGGGGGAAAAATGTCCCTCATCTTGTCTTTGCAAGGATTTCAGAGAAAGACGCTCTTTCTGGTTTAACCCTTTCCTACAAATGATATTGATAGGTTGATTAAAGTGACCTTTTGGATCAATACTCATCTGTAACCCATCAACACTTGTGTGTGTGTGTGTGTGTCTATATTCATAAATGTTAAAATAAGGCTCCAGATACACGCCACTGAAGCTGAAACAATTATTTGAAAATAAATATAGCGCTATTGATTAATCCTTATCAAGTAGAAATACATTTTCTGGTTAAAGCTTTCAGAATGTGTGCATCTGCATTAGTTTTTTATTCATTGTGTTTAATTTGAAGAAATCTCTTTAAACAGTATTTTTCTTTTACTTCCTAGAATAAACAATAAATTGCTCAATAACAAAATCAATAGGTTAATTAAAAAAAGATTAGTTCCTTCCATAAATAAAGCTCGATATGCTGTCTCTGTTAAAGATATTATATTCTGTACTTGCACGTCATATTTCCGCCATTCACAAATACATTTAGCATTCAGATGTAAGACAGGATGTCACCGCTGAAAGACACACAGCCAAGAAAAAAGGCTTCATTGCATTATATTCGTATACTGTTTTTAAGGCTGCTCTTTACATAATTGCAGCGTTAATTCTGTCCCGTTTCTGGTCAAATGGTTTAGAGCTTCTTCCTGTTCTGCTGATCTCTCAGCGTGTGGCGGTGAGATTACACACCGCTCTGACTGAAAACAAAGACTGTGTGTGCCATGTGCATCACATTTCTCCCAAAATGAAAGGAGGCACAGCTCCGCTTGCCTTTGATAAAGACTATAGCAGCAGCAACAGTAGCAGCAGCTCTCTAAATTAGGATTAGTCTTTGCAAACAGATGTTTCTCTTGCCTGCAGTCCTAAAAACTCATTCCCCCCCTGCACACAACCAAAGATTAGCATTAACCTGGCTTAATGAACTTTACACTCTGTTGCAGGCCTGCAGGGATATTACAAGTCTATTGTTTATGTAATGTTTCCTTTTATTTTTCACCTGCACCTTTTCTCCAAAATAGGAAAACAAAAGCAACATAGAGAGATAACTCATTTGGATTTGGGCTACTGTTGAATTAGATTGTGTGTGTTTGTCGTTGTGTGTTTTATTGTGTTTGTCTGCGTGAGGATTGCTGCTCTTGTTAAGTGTTATATTATCAGTGGCCAAGATGGGAAGAATGAAGCGTAACATTGCCTATTGACCTGCTGATTAAGCAGTAGCCCTTACTGCTTGAACTAATCGTACCTGATGGGTCCTCCAGGCAGACTGAGAGAGAAGGAACCGAGGGACAGCATAAAGTCCTGCAACTGATTAATGTCCGTGCGTGTCCCTCATCCTTTCTTTGTAATAGCATCAGGAAACTGTTTGACCTTACCTTATCTGTAAACTGCATTATCACACTCTGTAATGGACGGTGGGGGCCAGCGGATCTTGGCGTTGATCTAATTACATTTTCTTTTGAGGTGGATTTTTCTTTGTTCACAGAGACTTGAAAAGGCCCAGTAGTCATCATATCAGGGTCAAGCATATGCTTGTTGTATTGTGAACTCGCCACACGTCAAACTGTCAACCTGTTTGCTAAAACAAAACAGCAAATGAATGATTCAGGGTCCTAATGTAGCTCATTACCAATGAAGACCATGTATGCTCAGTTACCGCCATTTGCCTCATGTCTGTCCAAAAGCTCTCTAACACATTATATCTTTGTCTGTTTAATATGTACAGAAACCAAACTTGAAAACAGACAAGTTGAGTTTTTTTTACGTGGACCTGGAAATATTTCTTGGCCTAGAGGAATGTCAGCAGTAATTACAGGTCAAGCAATAGTCCTGCACATGAACCCGGTAAAATTACAAACATTTTGTTTCTACCTTTTGGTTTTCATCAAACAAAACAAGTTGTATTGTGTTAATTAGCAAGCTTTAGAGGCACTGGTTCAAACTAATAGTATCTTTCATGCCTGTATGCTAAATACGAAACCCCTATCTCTTGGCTGTAACTTATATCCATCCATTATATCCATCTTCTCATTTAACCCTGAATGTGCAAACATTTCTTTAAACTTATTTCTTATTTCATGAGATCATAATAAGTACAAAACTAAATGGATGGTGCCAAAGCTGTTCATCCTTGTGGCGTTCAAACTGCACAAACAAGAGGCTAACATTCAAGTGAAAACACATTATACCTGCACATTTGATAGAGTAGCAGAATTCAACACGTAAGCGATGTGAGATCACTCACTTCACATTATATCTGAGTCGGCACAGTTGCTGGCACTATGTTACACTCTGCCTTTGTGGCCTGAAGTGATTTGGCTGAAATCCATTTTAGAATCAACATCCAAGAAATGAGCTTCTGAATGCGCAGGACTGCACCGGGTCTGAGATACAGTCCAAGCAGTTTTTCTCATTAGTCATGTTTGGTTTATTGTTTATGAGAATAATCTTCGGTCGCTTGTAAATGACTGCACTTATTGCCAAATGTTTTTACCTGACATTTCCAACCAGTAAGCACCTTACACTGCTTTAGGCAACTATTGAATTGATGCAGAGAGAAAGTGGAAGGTGATGTTCTCTCTCCTCCCATCTTTGTTCATTCCTTTCCATAATAATTTCCCTTGCTGAGTCTCCAAACCTCGGGAGCTCCTCTGGGCCTGCTGCTGAGCATGCTAATGGATATCTACTGTTCCTGAGCCGCACTGTGTTGACAGGATTTTGCCTCATTGAATATTGTGTTAGGTAAATCCTCATTAAGAGTGACTGTCCTCCATGACACTGAGAGAAAGGACTGGAGTGCAGAGAAGAAAAGCGAAGGCAGCAGTAACAATAGTACCAATTTAAGCTACACTGTGCTGTACGAGCGCTGAACATTTATGGGAAACAGCTTTTTCTGTACTAAATTAAGCAAGAAGGAAGTGAGTCACGGCAAAATTCTGTACTGTTTCGGTCTGCAAAATGTCAGGAAATAGGGAAAAATGCTTGCCACAATGTCCAAGGTTTTCACTTTAGATTGATTGATTTGTGGCCAACAGTCCAAAGATATTCATGGATGATATGAAATACAAAAATGCAGATAATCTTATTGATCCTAAAGCTTCTGATTGGACCACAGCAAAGCTGGGCTAGACCAATAAAAACAAAAGTCTTACTGAGTGATAACAGAGTTACAACATTGGTTGATCGAGTGCTGGAGCTTCCCTATTGGCTGCTGCTCATTCAAAATGAAATAAAAAATGAAAACTTACTATTGATAAATTGATTCGTTGTTGCATCTTTCCTAACTACTAATACAGTAGTAGATATATAGTAGATATAATAGGCGTTACACCATTTATAAACAGGTTTATAAGCTGTAACCAATGGCTTTATTTGTAGTTAATAACTACATCAATCAATAAATAAGAATAACTTTTGTGTTTCTCCTCCTCTAGCAGGACACAGCTAATGGACGCCTTACCTTCTGGAAAAATCTGCAAATATTTGGACTAAAATCAAGATATTAAGAACATATTAATATCTACTCTAACTCTAGACTTGATGAATTGTAGGGGTTTGTAATTCACAGACCTATATTGATGCACAACCAAGATCCCAAAAGTTGCTCCTTTTTACTCCTGTTGGGAGTAACAAAGTACAAAATAACATGTTACCCTGTTTTCTTTTGTTGTGTATCAAGTGACATGACGTGTTAAAAGTTATCAGTTATTTAAATATGTTTTCAGTTAAGCAGTCCGTTGCTGTTAAAAGAAAAGTCTTTGCACCTTTTCCTTTTTGTGCGCATGCATAACTCAGACAGTCTTTAGGTTGTGGAAGTGTCTCTGGACAATATTACCAACATGCACAAGAAAGGCAGGAGGAAGGAGTTACTATTCTCAGTAGGTAACACTGTAACATATTACTTTTAAATGACAGTAATCCTGTAATGGCAGAAGTTGCTATTAAAAAGTGAAATTACTCAACATTACTTACAACGGATCTACAAAACATACATAATTGATTTGGAAGAAAGGGTGCCTTATCAGGGCGGCGTTTAGCTCTGTTGGTAGAGCAGCCGCCCCATGTGCGAAGGCTCAGTCCAGCATTCAAATCCGACCTGTGGCCCTTTCCCGCATGTCATTCCCCGTCTCTCTCTCCCCACATTCCTGTCACTCTTCAGCTGTCTCTGTCAAAATAAAAGCTTGAAAAGGCCAAAAAATAATCTTAGCCTTATTAGAAATTGGTACAAATATGATTTAAAGGAGATAGATGTGGCTCTTCTAAAAAGGTAACCCTGCTGTAGATGGATTGATAAACTAAGTTCTCAGTTCAGCTTCATTTATCCCTACAGGGACAATTAATTTTGTGGCACAGCAGATTATACAGCAATTAGGCAACGAGCATGGGAAAGACAAAATGAAATGAGAGGCGGGGGGCTTTAATGTGGTCAGCAGGACTCCAACAGTGCTGTCTAAGTATGTCATTTATGAAGGGTAAAACACTTCCTGAGAGCATTGGTGATAGGTCAGCCAAGTGTGCCTCCTGCCCACATCTCACCATGACCCAGCTACAGTTTGGCTACTGTGACCTACAGAGCTGCACATGCCCTCTGTGTTTGAAGCTGCAGTACTTCCTGAGCTCGAACCAGCCCCCCTACAGGGCTGCTGTGACATTAAATCCAATTATAGATTTCTTTAAATGCCATTTCCTCCAGCGGGGGGACTGTGGCCTTTTGAAAATCAAGAAACGTGACCACTGTGTTCTTCCACGTCTTCTTCTGTTTCGCCTGTGGCACTTTTGTCCTACTGTGATATAACAATGCTAGATTTGTACATACTTGCCCTGATGTAGCTCTGTTGTTTTTCTTTGTCCTCCTCCTCCTCCTCCATCCCCCTTTGACCTCAGGATACACCCGAGCCCGACCGCTGGCTCTGGCACAGCAGCCTCCTCAGAGAGCACTAATCAGGGCAAACCATCACTCCGCCGCATCAAGGGCCGCATTCACAGGAGCAAGAGTCTGGACAGCATTGATCTCCTTGACTCCAATGTAAGTAAACTGACTCAAAGGCAAACACATTGAATTAATGAGCTGTATTACCTAAGTACAGACACTTATGTACGGAACAAACGGGTCAGCAACCTGACATTAGATAGATGTGGCTGTGACTGAAAGGCCATGGTACTGACAGATTGAAGGTGTGAAAGAAATCGCAGACATTGTATTGTTCAGTGGCAAATAAACAATTCACTATAGACCAAATCTGACACTAAAAAAGGTTGCATAAAGCAAGTAAAGGTGTTTGTGTTGCGTAAAAAAAAGCAGTGAGATCAACAGAATCTAACCATTTTAGACCAAAGAAAAGATGCAACATATGTGAAATTGGCACCAAGGGCCCGTTGCACAAAAGTGATTTGTGAGTGTTGCTTACACACAGATGGCGAGTGGTGACAGAGTCACATTTCACGAATGATCGTCTCTCGCAAATTGCAGATAATTTAGCAAGTCCTGAAGGACTCGTGCATCCTCATGCCGGAGCTGCAATCTTGGGATTTGCTTTTGATTAGTGAAATGTGTCAAAATGAAAGAAATAGGAAAATAATGCTGCAAATTGAAGCATGCATTATGCAAATGAAGGATTTGTTCTGTTGTTGGCAACATTTTTAACAGCAGTCCTGAAATGGTTTTGTTGCACCACACAACAAAAATATGAACTATATTTGGACTTGCATTGTTGTTCTTGTGTCATGTCATCATGTTTCCTTAAATAAAGGAATTGTCGGACATTGTGGGAAATATGCTTGTCACTAACTAAATATAAAGTATATTGTTTACATCTACACAAAAAAATGTGAGTTTTACACTTTTGTACAGATAAAACCAATGAGATATAACATGTTCATTGGAAGTGTGCTGAGGCAGATTGTTGTACCTTTGTAGAAAGCTAGGTTATATCTTTTCCCCTTTGTTTGCAAAAGCTAAGCTAACCAGCTGCTGGCTGTAGCTTTATACTGACCACGTAAACACGAGGGCAGCGTCAGTCTTCTCACAAAACTCTCTGCGACATAGTGAAAAAAGTGTTTCCCAAAATATCCAACCATTCCTTTAAAACTGTGTTCACGTCTACAATTAACTTCAGAAGGAAATCTTGAATGTCACCGCAAGCAGAGTTTGATATTTCATCTCTTAATTTTGACTTCTTAGTCATTAAAAATTGTTCTTGGATGAAAAAAAGTTAAACAGGCTGATGAACTTTTGCAGTCATCCGCTGCCATAAACAACAACTTTCATAAAGGTTACCTGTTTAGCTTCAAGAGTCACTATATTGGTTTCTAAGAAGAAATTTGGTTTGAGCTCCAAGATTGCTTTTTTTATTCATAGAAACACAAACACACACTTTCATATTTCATCCATATTCACACTGTAAAAAAGAACGAGTGTCTCTATCCTTAAATACCTTGAAATGTTCCCAAACGCTCAAGGTGAAACTCTCTTTCGCATTCATAGACACACTAAATTATCATGAAATATCCTTTGCTGAGCGTTTCAGATACAAAAGGGTTATTAATTCAAGAAGAAGTGTTTTAAATTCAGAGCTCTGGTGTGCATAAATCAAAGCACACTCAGTTGTAAGACACACACGTACTTTGTTGTTTCCAGACAGAGCAGTAGACTGCTGGAGGGCCTCAGCCACAGGGGAATTATATCGTGTTGACAGCTCAGCTATGACCTGACTGTGAATTCAACTCAAACGCTCCATCTCATTAAAGTATATCTCAATAACCACAGAGCTGGTGGACTTATTGAACAAGTGTTGGTCAGCAATTGTAGCAAAGACATTTGAGAACATTAGTGCTGTGCAGTCTACATTACTACATTTATCTGTTTAAATAACAGCTCTCGGCTTACTCTTGTCTCAGTATAATTTCATGGCAATCCATCCAACAATTGAGACATCAAATAAAATATGTCGACCTCACGTTGGCGCTAGGAGACATCAAGGGATCTCCAAAGAATCTGTCAATTTTTGTGCCAGTTCATTCAGTAGATATTGAAATATTTGACCAGATGAGAAGTTGTACCCGCTGGCAGCGCTAGAAGAAAGGTTAGGAAATCACCAAAGTTATTAGGATTTATCCCCTGGGCAACATGGATGTCTTTTTCAAATTACATGGCAATACATTTACTATTTTTTTGCGAGTAAAAGGCAAAAACATCATCCTGCTGGTGGTGATAGATTAAAAGGTCATGGGGTCACCGATCGGTACCAATTTTATGGCAATTCATTCAGTAGATGTTGAATTTACACAAAATTTCATGGCAATCCATCCAGCAGTTACTGTAATATATCAGTCTGATGCAAAGTGGTGAGAAGACATTGCCACCCCTAGCCATGCAGGTAACATGGATTAAAATAGAGAATTTGGCAACACTTATCAGTCATTGTCTCGGCGAACAAATGACTCATGACTGATTGGACAAAAGACCTACATTTAAAAAGTAATTGCAAAATCACCATTCGGTTCCCGTCTAGTAAACCTGACAGTGAAAAGCCGGAGGTGGATGCTTTTAGGCTGTGAGTGACAGATTAGTGGTGGCCTTGATTTTAAAGCCATACACAACGATCATAAGCCTTTCTCTGAATGGAAAAGGCAGTATAGTGTCTTCTCATATTCTCTCGTGCTCTGTAAGTCATAGAGAGCGGCTTACCACATCGCTGTCATTTGTCTTTATGGCCTGCCATTCGGAGGACGCTTTAAACGGCTCGAGAGGCCACTATCTCAGCAGAGACTGAGAGCTCAGCTAAGGGCTCCTGGCCTTTCCATGGTATATTTCTTTTGTACAGGCTGTGTGTGCACTAGAGGAAAACTTGCTGACTTGCCCAAACTCAAATGCAGCTGATGGAAGTAACGGTCCGCCTTACAGTGAGTGATGAGACTGCAGGATGCTGAGCTGAGGAGCTGTTTCCATTGCATCCTACTAAAATGTCACAACAGACACAACACTGCCTCTGAGCCGCTGGATGATCTGCAGTGGTATTCTAATGAAAGAATCTCGCCTGATTGGCTGTTTCAACAGAAAACTGAAGATATTAATCAACTGAGTGTATGAATTTAGGTCCATAACTATCATTGCCCATCAGCGTAGAGCTAAATAATCAATAGTAGTTAAGACTTTGTTTATATCGATTGCTTCTTTTGATTGCTTTTCTCTCTTGATAGTCAGGGGAGGACTTTGGCCTCTGGCCCACTCCCGCTGTCATTTGTGTTGGCAAGCAGCGGACTTGTTCACAGAAAGCTTGAATCAGATTTTAGTGCTAAGGCTGCAGAAAGCACAACAGAGATGGAGAGGGGGGCAAACTACAGTCTTTTATGCACCCGATGCCTTTGTGTATAGCAGGAGTTATTTTTCTGCGTTCATCAACAACACCTTGTCCCATTTCAAAGCAGCAGTGTTTACAGTATTGCTTAATGCTTTAGGGAGATGCATTTGTCCATCTGTTCCTAACATTACACTAAATCTTATTCTCTTTATTATTTACACAGCTAATCTCTTTATCCAATCACTTTGTGCCTTGTATTTGTTGCTCTAAAAAAAGACAACCTCAGGGATTAATGACAAGAAATAGTAAACTCTCTCCTTTGCAGGGAGTTTTGCTGTGGATTAATAGTGATATGATTCTGAATATACTGCTTATTTTTTTATGTGCATTTCATCCTCTTTTACACATGCACAAAACCCCACAGTGTATCCCCTGGTGCAGTGTGGATGCTAAACTGAGCTTTCTGTTTCTGTTTCATGTGCCTTGATTTTGGGAAAGATCTGTTTTTATGCAGTATTTTTCCTGCCCTCTCAGCTGTTTTGGAAAAATGTTAAAGGAATGTTTGCTGCAGAGGCTATAACCAGGTGAGTTGCAGAGAAACTAAGAGTGCATCAGCAGGAGCAGATGTAACTAAGCCAAGATGAAAAGCGCAATTAAATTAATTACTCCTTAACAGATCAGGATCAGTCACCAACTGGGCCATGAGCTTTGCCTTGGTCAAAGTCTTAATCTCTTATTAGTTCTGCTCTCCACATCCTGCTACTAAAATCCCATCCTTGGCTGCAGTCTGCCGTGGACAGAGGCACTCCCCCCTAACCACCACCAAAAAAACCCTCAGCGTAAGCATTTATTCGCTGCTCAGTCTTCGGAAAGTGCTGCAGATGCATTTACGGAGAGAGCAACTGCAGCTGAATTAACCAATCTGCATATTCAGGGCCTGTTAGAGAGAGATTGTTCCTGTGTGATGAAGGCTTCGAGGTGCACAAGGGTGGGAGCTGAGGGCCGAACCTGAGTGAGACACACCACAAAGGCTGTGGAAAGAGATGGAGAGAGGGAGGGAGAAGCAGAGCGTGGGGGGTGGGCGCAGGAGATTTATCACGACTAACACTGTAGGAAGTCTTATTGGAAGGAGGAGAAGGCGGGGGAATGAGGGGAGGCACTGTGATCAGGGCAGCAGTTGATTTTCTCTAGGTGAGACAGGTCTGTTAGGTAAGAACAGAGTCGAATGGTGGAAATGATTGCTTTTTGCCTCTAGGTGATAAGCACTGGGGGATGGTTGTCGGTCATGGAGAAGGTTTGTATGAGACAATAAGGAGGAGCTGGTCGTGTGTGATGCATGTGAAGGTTGCGTGTGTGATCCCACAAGAGATGGCAGATGTTTAGTGTGCTTCTGGAGGCTATGACTCAGGAGCAAGGCCTACCTATGTGTCCTCTGATTGGACATATGGCACATCACTGTTGGCCTTCGGCACTGTGTGTATACCATCATGTCACTTTACAGCCTCTGCAGCAGTTATTTGTATCGTTTTCCCTGCTTGCTTCTGAAAACGTTTCACAAAAAAAAAGCTGGATAATTGCTATGCTAATTATGCATTTGTTACTGTATAATGTGTGATCAGTGTATTTTATCGTAATCGCTCAGTTTTATTATATCCATAAGGCAAGCTGCCCTGAAATAGATTTCCTGTAGTTCTTTGCAACACGATTGGATAAAAATACCCTCTTGTTAGTCTCTTAAAGGATGATTGGTGAAGATTATAAACAGCAAAGACCTTCATTGTCACTGGAAGATTTGAAGAAAATGACTCATGCCTCGGAATTGTTTTTATGGTCGGACTCGTGTCCCTCATCTACAACAAATCATTTCGAGAGAAGAGACTCAAACCCACATAAATCCCAACAACTCTATTGACTTTCCCGCATGATTTATGTCACAAGGAGAGACCTGGACAGTAAGCACCACCAGCAGCCGAGGAGGACGCGAAATTGTAGCACTAAACCAACATCGCATACAATATTTTCCGTTCCAGAAATAGAGTCTGGATCTATTAATACCACAATAACAAGCTTTCATTATAATTTTGGCTTATTTTCAAGGAGTGCTTGATGTGCATGTTACCCACCCCCCTATTTGAGCACTTGAGCGAGGGGTCAAGTGAAGGACAACCAGCAGGATGATGTAATGTTTGTAGGAATCAAGATGGTGGCCATGGTGGGGAAGTCAAGCATTAAGAATGAAGCACTGGGAAGGTTGTGCTAAGACAACTTGCAGTAATCAATCACACGGTTTGATGGACGTTTTGTAGATTGCATTGTCTGACGATTGATTATCATGAGATGAACACATTTTCTGGGGAGACGACATTTTGTTTTTATCCAGTCCAACTAGATTTTACTGGTGTTTTACTGGTTTATGTGTCACTGTCTAAACACGCTCTGAGTATTCTTGAGGAACTGTGGTGTTGATAAATTATTATTAACAATTAATCAATTAATCTGGTGATTACTTTCTCAAATAATCGATCGATTGTTGATCCACGAAATAAAAATACCTGTTATCGTTTGACCCATAGTTCTATAAAACTGAGAAAAGCAGCGACTAGAGAAATTGGTATGAGCACATGGTTGATCTTTTTGTTTGGAAAGTGACCATTAAGTGGACAAACTATTAATAGATATCAAAATAGTGGCTGATGTTTTTGCACTTTTTCTGTTATCAGCAATAATAATGGCATAATTCAGTGACAATCTATCCTTCATTCATTTATAGCAGAAATCAAGCAACCTGCACTGTGATGTATGAAAACTGATTATTATTGTCATGCAAATCAAACACAAAAAAAATCATGTGAGATTTAATGTCACAACACAACACGGTTTCAATTATGGTCAAAGAAACACATCAAATAAAAAGGTGTTTATTTTCATTTCCCACATAAAGCCAAAAATATCTACACTGTTTTTTTTTAATGAATGAAAGGAAGAAATGTGTGTACATTTTGTGTGTGTGTGTGTGTATCACACAGCCTGCTGTGTTGCTGGCTATGTAGGATGTGTGTTGCCCAGGGAGGCACCATATGCTGTTTAAACTCAGGAGCATCCCATCACGGCAGACCCGTGGGTGAACAACCCCAACTCCTTATTGTGTCTCCCTCTATCAGCTCACACGTCAGCCATCAGCCAGCAGGAGATGAAATCACGCAGATCTCTCCTCACGCCTGTTTTCACGCCACCGTGAATAATTGTTCAGATAGATTTCCCCTTGCAAGGCTCGAGACAGTCATGCTTGACGCAGACAAATAGTGTTCAGCTGAATTCCTGCAGAGGGCAGAGTTTTACTACCTAAATGTACAGGAACACAGTGAAACATCCATGTTTGCATAGCTGACGCAGTGGAGAAAGGAGGGGTTTGATGTGCAGTAGTTTTAAATTAATGTTTAGCTTTCTGTCTGTGGTGATAGAAACTGTTGTAGTAGTTGCTAAGATACATTTGATTATTACAAACAGTGGGCAGTGCAGCTACTACAATGGGAAGAGTGTCTATTGATGCTCATGTGGTTGGTCAAGTTAAGCAGGCAAAATACAATTTAACCGCACCACTTGGAGGATGTATTGCCCAGAGGTCTGCTCAGTGACCGTGCACTGTTTCCTCCGTCAAAAGAAAATAATTGAAATAATTTCTCTTTTGGATTTATCAATGAGTAAAACTGTAGTTGTGACAAAATTAATTTCCAGTTGAATTGAAAAACGGTGGAGATTTATAGTATCACCTCGCTTCTTTCCGCAGTGCGGTAAATTACCCCTGGGTCATTTTTCTCCCTTTTTCTATCCCATCACCTGCCCTCCACAATACCCCTTCGGCCTGGTCCGAGGGGAGCACCTGATCTCACACCACCAAGGCCTCTAATTGCTTTACTCTCATCCTGAGCAAGGTTGCTCTCTCGGGGAAAAGCCATGAATAGACAACGTCTTATGAATCCAAACTAATTTAAAGGTCTACTTGATAGAAATTTTTAAAAAACAGCAACTTCCTTAGTAATTTAACTGGTGGTTAGGGGTCACACTGATTGAAATTGCATTTTTTACGATGTATTTCTAAACAAAATTGTAGAACTTAGACAAATGAGTCTCCCTGGTCTTGTGTGAGCAGACTATTTCTGGTTAATTAACATAGATAAATAATCTGCCGTCATCACTTCCAGCTGTCTGTGAAATCACAACTGAGTTGATCAGGATCCCGCTGCTTTAAAAGCTTTTATTTACCCGCAAGGAGTTCAGCTTAGTGGTTTGCACGGCAATCTATGATGTCGTGTTTCAAAGAAAAATAATTCCACTCACCATTTTGGTATTATTTCACCTCCCTGTCATACACACATGCACATTAACTGATTGGAATTGTTCATCTTTATTAGCATTAGTGCTCCCCTTTCACGATAAACATACTTAGGTGATTGCTTCTTTGCAACTGTTCATGATGCTGTAGTTTGATCCAGAGAGGATTTGGATGTTGGTGGCCTGTTGTCACATGATCCGCGGGGCCGGGGATGTGAGGTCATTTCATGTCACCTGATATGTCTGAGCTTTCAGCTGGTGGGAAAAATGAGATGGAGATTACAAGTTCATTTAGGGAATCTTGAAAAATCATGTATTTCTCTCCCTGTGTACATGGGTCTTGATTTTAACTTTGAAATTGTTTAAATCAGTAAATCCAGATTTGTGCTTTGTCAATCAGACCCTGTTATGTTCACAGTGTCAGATGGTGTTTGTCTCATTTGTTTTACTGCTTGTAGCTCAACACCATTATGTCACTTTTCTTACCGCTTCATGAAATACCTACCTTGCACACCATGTGCACACTACACCTGAAGACACAGTATGCTCACACACGAGACTGAAATGATTTAGATGTTTACTGCAGACTGGTAATTTTGAATTTAATCATTTTTTCTGCAGTGAGTGCAACGCAGCAAATGTTACACATGCATCTCCTTGCAGCCAGTTAACAATACAGTTATTATCAAAATATAAAAACTTAATTGCTTCCATTTTAACTACAAAGAACTACATGAGCGCCCTGTAAAATCTGCTGTTTAATTGCTTTAGCTGACCCTTACATAAAAGCTGAGTACAGAAAAGACCAAAGAGGAAAGCCGGCCGCATTATTATCATCAAAATTGATGTCTGTATTGTAAATGCTGAGTCTAAATGTTATACTCAAGATTAAAAATGAGATACCTCTTCTTCTTTTGTGGGACGGGTGTTGCAATCACATACCGTACAACCAGCTGCTAAAGAGCTGGATCGAGATAAGGAGGCTGCAGCGAAACTCCTGCATGTTTCAGCTGCATTTTACTGCTGTACATCTTCAACTCAGCTTCACAGAGGTCACACTTCATTCTTCTATAAAGCACCTTTTTGATACATTTTTTTTAACTGCTGACTTTACAAGATATCTCATGCTTGATATATCATGGACCCCTGTCTCTTTCTTCAGCTATGAATGCGCTGCAAAGTGTAAAGCATTATGAAACCTCGTGTAAGGAATTTCTATCCTGAACTAATGGGTTGGCTGTCAAGTCAGTGTTCTGCTTTCTCATGTTAGAGGTCAGTGATACTGACAGAGGACAACACAGAAATCACAGATATACAAGCCTCTGTAAAGTAGCCAGCTCAGTCCATTATGATATTACATTGATGTAGACCAATTTGTAAAACCAAAGAGTGGATAACAAGATAAGAAGCACAAAGTTTTGAGTACCAATTTGCAGCTTTGACAACACGGTGCCACATAGTATCATCTTTTCTCTCATGCTACTATTGGACAGATGCATTTATTTGCCTCTGCTGCAGTGCTATGTTTAACGTCTGTCATGTCATTTGATAGCTGCAGTCATTAAAGCTCATAGATAGCCATGCCAACCTTTGCTTAGTAGGCTGTTTTCCTGACCCGTACGGCTGAGAGGTGACTCACTCACCGTAAGGGGCAGTGCACTCTAAAAGCCAACCTGCTGTGAATTTCTAATTTGCTTTTCCACTCGTGTGATTTGTTCCTGCAGTCATACTCTGGTTTGGATCCTGTCTGCATGTGTCTGCATGTGCTGATGGGAAGAGAGGGGCCCTGCATAATTCTGTTGTGCGGCATGTGAAACTCCCTCTGTGCTGTTGGAGCCAGTGATGCAAAGAGTGTTGTAGCATTAACAGAGGGTATTTCAAGGGCTTCAACAGAGATACGTTAAGCAGCATAAGCTTACATCAAAGCCAATTTAATCAGATGGTGACTATAAAAAAATGTTTACATTCAAGCATTTCCAGAGGGGTTTGATAGCTTGATTACATTTTTCTGCTTCAGTACTTTACCTAATAGTGTAATACATGATTATAACTAATGATACCAATTACCATCATCTAACCATCATTCATGTTTAGTGACAGATACTATCCTGACATATTACCAAAGGTTATGGCTATCAATGGACTCCACAGAACTGTAGAGGTGCAGGTCATAGATTCATCGACTTTTTTTGTGACATTTCCTTGCTCCATATTTATGACTGCTATCCATCATATTTTGTTTTTTTCCACAGGATATATGTGACTGCCCTTGTTTATCTAATTCTTATGACCTTGGCCAACTCATATTCTTCGATTCAAGATGCACCCGGCCGCCCCTCAGCCCTCCGCACACCCCCCTTCTCCTTTCCCATCCTCCAATGGAATCTGCGACAAGTCTCCTTACGTCAGCAACATTGCAGGACCTCTGTGCTCCTCCAGCATTATATTCAGCCCCTATCTTCTCCTGCGCTCATTAGTGCCAGAGGTAGAGGTGACAAGAACGGTCACACAATCTCAAAGTGATAAAATGCACAACAGAAGGTGCTGCAGAGAATTAGGTAGTTCTGGAAAAGCCAGCGAAAAAACTAAAGTGCATGTGCATGAGTCTTGAGAGTGTGGTTTGGTGCAGTGCACAATTTACATTCTACTGTATATTGATTAAATCTGTATACCCCATGGGAAGGAGTATTGAGCATCGTGACTGTAGGGTGGATTTTAGTTCTATCCTCTGCATTTTAAATGGCTTCATGCAGCATGTCATTACTACTTAAGTAGCCTACCTCAGCTTTCCCTATAAAGAGTTTATGTTTACTATAGTTAAAAGCGATGCCCAAATAGATTTCCCATACCGTCTTTTGCATACAAAACAATATATCGATTTTAAAATATCTAATCTTCATCATTCAAAGAATATTTTGCAGAAAGCTATGCTTCTGAAAAATTCTTGATTATACACTTAGATACATAGACACAGAAACAGGAAGGCACAAGAGATATGTCATCTTGTCCTTGTATTTGATTAGGATGCCTAATCAATCAAACTAGTCATTTTTTTTTAAATTGGATATGCCAAATCAATATTAACTGAACATGAGAAAGGTCTTGTCTTTCCTGTACATTAGCATTCAGATATATGTTACTCTGTTGTATCATACTGTTAAATCCTAAATGCCATGCATAAGAAAGCAGAAAAACCTTTCCTATGTTTTGTAAAAGTGATTTAAACGTATCTGGAAAGTCTTGCTTTGAACACGGCTCACAGTTTGAAACACCCCTCTCTTTAGGTCCATGAGGGTGTTGTAGCTTCACTTCAGTGTAGCTCTTTCATCTTCACACCGATTTATTAGCTCTCTGTTTGATCAGGATGCTTGTTAAAAGCTCTTTAAAGATGTAACCTTACCTCACATGCAGCAAAGGCAAAGCTTACAATGCTCCTTGTGTGCAAAGGTCTGTTAGGCCCACTGCAGTCTACCTGTAGAAGTGGTGCAGTAGGGAAATCATATTACCTGGAGAAGGAAGTAATTTGGGTGGCCTATAGAAAGCTCCAACAGAGACATTAACTATTTTTAAGAGGGTTTTTCCACATTGCTTTGCTACACTGCCAGGTAATCTCATATATAAATTATGTTAAACACATCCTAGTGATGTTTTCTTTATTTGGACATATAGTGCAAATCTATATGAACATTTTTAGACCTAAATAAAATCTAAATCCATTTTGTGATTTAGTTTTGAGGTCTTACTGTTAATTATCAACCGAATGATCCGATCCAAAATACCTTGTTTGTGGTCAAATACGTGGGTATCTATTTCTTAAAATAGTTTGATCTAATTATTAATTTATTTAAAACTAATAAACCCTATAAATAATAATAATAATAATAGACAGCATTTTAATATTCATATGAAATTATGTTTAGGAAAAACTACTGTAGCTGTGACACTTTTTTTTTTTTAAAGGCGAAAGATCCTATGTAGAGCCAGTGTTTGGTTTGTCCCTTCTAGGCTGCTGTAGAAACAAGGTGGTTTAAAATGGCAGACTCTGTAGAAGAGGACCTGCTCCCTCTGTAGATTGTCTCATTCTACAAGTAACATAACAATTCTTATTTTCAAGAGATTTTACACTAATGAAAACATAGTTATGAACATGATATCTGATCATTTCTGTGCGTCTTTGGACGTGTCCACTGATTCATCCAGTTGGAGTGCAAATGCGTTCGCTGTTTGTAG
Source organism: Larimichthys crocea (assembly GCF_000972845.2). Classification (NCBI taxonomy): domain Eukaryota; kingdom Metazoa; phylum Chordata; class Actinopteri; family Sciaenidae; genus Larimichthys; species Larimichthys crocea. The sequence goes on along the minus strand of NC_040031.1, from coordinate 14,761,237 downwards.
TTTCTCAATCATCTGCACCCTCACAGTCATTCCCATTATTTTGCTGAAAATTGTCAATTATTATGACAGAAATTTTGAGTTTGTTTTGTCAGTATACATATAAATAGTATATGGATGGACAGATGATGTGATCCATGCTGCCCATTCTCGTTTATCTGGTGTGCACAATGATAGTATAAACTTGGATTATTGAGGATTCAATCCTGATTTGACAAGAATGAATTTTAAAAGCTACCTAAGTTATAGCTGACTATTACAGTCTGCTGAACTAATATTAAATAATAAAGAATTCTGGGTTTAGATTGCATATTAAATGCAAACATCACTAATAATGACTATAAAATATATATCTGGTTTATTAAAGGTCCAGTGCGTAAGATTTAGGAGTATGTATTAGCAGGAATGGGATAAAAAAATCATTAGTATGTTTTCATTAGTGTATAATCACCTGAAAATAAGAGTCGTGTTTTTGTTGTCTCTAAATGATCTACAGTGAGAGTGGAAATTTTACATACTGGACACATGTGAAAATATGAAAACAGTCCAGTATCCATTGCTCAAAAATATATATATGGGCCACTTTATGTTCACCATGTGCTGGTTAAAGCTCCATGGGTGTATTCAGGGGCGCCGTATAGTTTCAAAGGATCACGATATATATATATATCAAATATATATCTCTTTAGTTAGGTCCTAGAGATGTGGTGACAACAGCTGCGCAGAGGGGGCCTGATTTGATTTTTTTGTCATGGGGCCCAAAATTCCTTGTACTTTCACGCTGGAATGGCGCTTGATGCTGCGGGATAGCTCGCTGCTGCTGATGTGGATGTGGCAGGGGCGCCTTATAGGGGGGAGAAGTTAGGACAAGGGCCCACGACTGACAGGGGCAAAAAATATAAAATGTATTAAACCATCATCATTGAGTATATATATTTCAAATATAATAATGAAATTAATTATCTCTTTGTTTTAACGTGTTTTGGGCAGTAAAAGTGAAATAAAAATGGCCTTTAGCACATTTTTATGGTGGCTTTTAATCTTGCATCAAATAGTGAACTGCACTGCATACTGTATGCAGACTTGCATGCATGTACAAATCACCAGTAGTAAATATTGTGCTAGAACAGTATGTAAGACGCAAAACAGTTGCAAGCCTTTTAATTATGAGTATGTAAAGCTTTGATGGGATAGTTAGGTCCTAGAGATGTGGTGACAACAGCTGCACGAGGGGGCCCAATTTGATTTTTTTTTTTGTCATGGGGCCCAAAATCCTGGGGCGCCCTGGGTGTACTTTCACCTGGAATGGCGCTGATGCTGCGGGAAGCTTCTGCTGCTGGCTGATGTGGATGTGGCAGGGGCGTCTTATAGGGGGGAGAAGTTAGGACAAGGCCCACGACTGACAGGGCGCCCAAAAAATTGGTAAACACCAATATAAAATGTATTAAACCATCATCATTGAGTATATATATTTCAAATATAATAATGAAATTAATTATCTCTTTGTTTTTACGTGTTTTGGGCAGTAAAAGTGTAATAAAAAATGGGCTTTAGCACATTTTTATGGTGGCTTTTAATCTCGCATCAAATAGTGAACTGCACTGCATACTGTATGCAGACTTGCATGCATGTACAAATCACCAGCAGTAAATATAGTGCTAGTACTAGTTATTGAACTACAAGACGCAAAACAGTTGCATGCCTTTTAATTAATTAGAGTTATGTAAAGCTTTTGATGGGATAGTTAGGTTCTAGAGATGTGGTGACAACAGCTGCACAGAGTAGGGGGCCCAATTTGATTTTTTTTTTTTTTTGTCATGGGGCCCAAAATTCCTGGAGGCGCCCCTGGGTGTATTTTCACGCTTGATGCTGCTGCTGTTGCTGCGGATGTGGATGTGGATGTGGACAGCCTCCTCTCCTCTCCTCTCCTCTCCTCCTCCCCCGCGGACAAACCGGAATGGTTTCTTCCAGGCAAAACCTGTCACTGTCACCGCGGCGGTGACGGCAGCCGAAAGTGTGAGAGCAGAGAGAGAGAGAGAGAGAGAGAGAGAGAGAGAGGCAGGAGGGGAGGGAGGGGGTGTGTGTGAGTGTTTGAGTGAGTGAGTGTGTGTGTGTGAGAGTGAGAGAGAGAGAAGGAAGGCTTCATCCACTGCCTGCCTGCCTGCCTGCCATTGCAGTGCGGCGGCTGCTGCTGCTCTGGAGCCACACACCACCAGGAAGACCGTCCCCGATCCTCTGCTGTAAGACTCACACAAGCGACGCAACGTGAGGACGAGGAAGGTGAATGGTTTTCTTGATTAAACCGTGAGTACGCTGTTTTGTGGGGAGTGTGTGTGTGTCGCTCTTAGCCGCAGGAGCGTGAGTGTGTGTGTGTGTGTGTGTGTGTGTGTGTGTGTGTGTGTGTGTGTGTGTGTGTGTGTGTGTGTGTGTGTGTGTGTGTCCCTGCGGATACGCGCGAGCGATAACGGTTCAACAAGCCGAGGTAACGGCTATGCTAAGCGGTTAGCCAGCTGCTAACCAACCAGCGTGCTGACGTTATCCGTTTATTTTTTAATTTTTTAAATGAATAAACGATGTTCAGCGTCCACATCTTTGCTTGAGCTTTACACAAGCGATGATATCCAGTCACGAAACGCCTCGCAGCCGAGCTGTCATCGGGCGGACGTGGTGTTTTTCTTTTTTTTTTTTTTTTTTTTTTTTGCTCGTCCAGGTATCCGTTAGCTTCAGGATGAGCTAGCCCCCTTTAGCCTTAGCTGGAACAAAATGTCGGCCAGCTAAAAAAGGAGGAGGGTTGATCTGAAGCGAGAGGGTTTAAATATAAAAGAGGGGATTCATTAAGTGTCAGGCAGCGAGAGGCAGTGACGGAGGACCGAGCTGAGGTCAGCTGCTGTAGATATACGACATCGTTTTTTTAAAAAGGAAAATGAATTACAGGGAAGGTCAAGCGGTGGCTCACCTTGTTTTGATTGTCCGCTTGTAAAAAACCCAAAGAGTGTCTTCAGACTGTCTTCAGAGTGTCTTCTCTTATTTCATTCATAACTCTGTAGTTATTATTTATATCATGGTCACTTACTTTTGTAATATTCCTCACATTATGGTCACTACTCTTGCAGTAATATTATTATTTGTATCATGGTCACTTTCCTACACTATGGTCACTTTACATTACAATACTCTTTTTATATATCATGCAAGTTTTATCCTCAGTACTTGTCTGTTAGATTAGATTAGATTAGATTAGATTAGATTAGATATACTTTATTCATCCCACCACAGGGAAATTTACTTGTTACAGCAGCAAGAAAAGTGTAGCATACACTACAGAATTAGAAAGAAAAAAAAAACACAATAAACAGACAGAAATATCTATAACCTACACAATAAACACGAAAAAAAAACAATCAACCTTCAAAAACAGACAAGACCTGAGGATAAAAGTGGGATAGATAGATATTAGATTAGATATACTTTATTCATCCCACCACGGGGAAATTTACTTGTTACAGCAGCAGAGGAAAGTGTAGCATACACTACAGAATTAGAAAAAAAGTAGAAAAGGCAAAAACAAAAAACACAATAAACAGACAGAAATATCTATCACCTATACAATAAACACGAAAAACAATCAACCTTCAAAACAGACAAGTACTGAGGATAAAAGTGGCATGATGTATAAAAAGAGTATTGTAATGTAAAGTGACCATAGTGTGAGAAGAATAGTGACCATAAATAAATATTATTGGAAGAGTACTTACGTGTTTTTGAAGGTTGGTTGTTTTTTGTGTTTATTGTGTAGGTTATAGATATTTCTGTCTGTTTATTGTGTTTTTCTAATTCTGTAGTGTATGCTTCACTTTCCTCTGCTGCTGTAACAAGTAAATTTCCCGGTGGTGGGATGAATAAAGTATATCTAATCTAATCTAATCTAATCTAGTTTGCCGTTGGCTAAGGTTAGGCTCTTAGCTGGCTTCAGTTTCGTTACACTGGCATAAATACACAGTTCACATCCTTTTATTTGAAGCCAGCTGTCATAATAATGTCATGTCAGCTGTGTGTGTGAGCGGTAACCATCTCACTGTTTTCATCTCCATGTCAATGGATGAACCTGCTTGCTAACGTGGACTAACAGCACCTGTTGCACGTTGACAGCATCATTTAGTTCAGGGGTCTTCAACCTTTTTTCAGAGCCCTTGGATGAGAGACAAACAGAACAGGAACCTGTTTATATACTTGGTTATTAGCTTATATGTGTTATTATTGGTTATTGAATGCAGAGAGCTGTGCGTCTTTGGACGTGTCCACTGATTCACCCAGTTGGAGTGCAAATGTGTCCGCTGTTTGTAGTTTCTCAATCATCTGCAAGTCATTCCCATTGTTTTGCTGAAAACTGTCAATTATTATGACAAAAACTTTGAGTTTGTTTACATATAAATAGTATATGGATGGATGGACAGATGATGTGATCTTGGTGGGACATGCCGCCCATTCTCGTTTATCTGGTGTGCACAATGATAGTATAAACTTGGATTATCGAGGATTCAATCCTGATTTGACAAGAATGAATTTTAAAAGCTACATAAGTTATAACTAGTTAGTTAAGTTATAACATAAGCTAACTATTACAGCCTGCTGAACTAATATTAAATAATAAAGAAGTCTCGGTTTGGATTGCATATTAAATGCAAGCATCACTAATAATGGCCATAAAATATATATCTTGTTAATTAAAGGTCCAGTGCATAAGATTTAGGAGTATGTATTAGCAGGAATGGAATAAAAATCATTAGTATGTTTTCATTAGTGTGAAAATAAGAGTCGTGTTTTTGTTGTCTCTAAATGATCTACAGTGAGAGCGGGTCCTCTTCCTCTTGTTGATTTTTCTACAGTAGCCCAGAGCAGACAAACCAAACACTGATCTAGATACAGAGGTTTGCTTTTTATGTGAGCTTTTCCTACATGTTTGGAAGAAGAGGGTGAGGCGTGGGTATTCATTTGGTTGCAATCTGCAACTTCACTGCTAGGTGCCACTAAATCCTACACAGTGGACCTTTTTTAAATATGTTCTTAATGTTGTTATTATCACCCAGCTCTACATTCAGGTTTTAATTATTTACTTTAGGAATAGTATGAATGTTTTTGAAAGTCTCTTTAAGCATGCAGGAATATCACACGTCTTAACTATAACATGAATGTTCAATCTTGCGTGTGTGACTTAAACATGTCATCACAGGCCACGTCATTGTTGTAGAAAAGGCTTTCAGTTCAGATGTTATATAAAACAGCAGCTAGACACAGAAACAGATTTGTCAAATGAAGTGAGGGGGGGAGGCACAGTACAGTTGACATTTGTCATTACGAGATTAAAGTTATTATTATTATTTTTTTAATAATTCAGACGGCAGGGTTGTCGCAGGGATTGTGAGACGAAGAAAATGTCCAGCTGCTCAAGGGCAGCCATACATGTTGGCCTGTAAATCATGTTGCCCTAAGCTGTCATGGGAACAGCAGTCATCTGAGTCATTGTGGTTTTGGAAGGACGAATATATCTGATATTCTGCCTACTTAAGTTAAATTTGACTGCAGTTGTGTAGTCCTGTGTATTTGTAGAAACTGACTGGGCGAATGGGCTTATCCAGTTTCGGGTTATGACCTACGTGACAGCAGATATACAGTACTAATGATTGCATGACTGTATTAATATGACGTGTTGACATATGGAGAAACGTAACTTTACATCATATGTGGTAATGCACAACCAAATGGCTTATTTTATTACAAGTATATATCCACAGGTACCTCTTTAAAGAGATAATCTGCATAGAGAGAGGTTGCTGGAAAAAAAGAAATGGTGCGAGATTGTGAACATAGCGCGTGTTTCAGTGTTAGTGATAGCCTTGAGGTGCCACTAGAATAAAAAGGAAAATAATTTAATGAGTTCGCCTGCATTACCTTGAAGTACTCTATCTCTGCTTACACCGTGGATTAGTTTGTATAATTAGCATCATTGTGATATTTTCATCCTTCGAGAGGTGTGACTCCAGACTGAGGTGGTCATTACCCTTCACCCTTCTCTTGAGCTAATAGATCTAATCCTTTTTGTCCTTTTTCAATTCAGGAGGGTTTTCTGTTCTCTGCTGCAGCCCACTTTAGTCTTTTCTGCCTCAAATGGTACTCTGCTTTTTTTGTCTTGTCTGCTTTTGGTCTTTACACCCGACCGTATCCATAGACAAATTATAATTCACAAGTAGTCTGTATCACACTCACTGATGGGCCTCCTCATTGACTTGTGTATTAGGTTTTTAATCGCTCCTCACATCTTTTTTTACTACCTCAATTTTAGGCTGCTTTTTTGGAAATATGGGAGTTGGCAAGTGAATTGATGGGTGCTGTGGACGTTGAAAGGTCATTGCTCTGATACATGGCCAAGCTAAGACTTACTAGCAAACACTTCTTAAAAAATGTGACATTAAAGTCCATGTTCCCACCGTGCAGTAAGTCTCTATGTTAACAAATGGCACGTTTACATTAGGGTTACAGCTCCAGTTATACAGAGCCTTCTTTATATAAATCAAGTCCATCGTAAATCCCTATTTGAAAGGGGTGTAGAATTATCAGGATGGAGAGGCTTGCAAAATCTCTCATCAATCACGTTTCAGCATGAACCTCCTTTTTCTTGTAGCGCAGCAACTGCCCTTATCGTTACTGTTTCTCATTGGTCCTCATTTCAATCGCCGTGATGGAGAGAAGGCAGGGTGCAGGTCAGTGGCTCAGCTTATCAGCACATTCCTGCCCTCTTATATGTGCTCTGTATGGGGCACTGATAACTTCCACCGGGCTGATTGAGTTCAGAAGCTGATTTCAGAGTCTGTGTGTTCAGAACAGGCTCTGCTCATGGTCACTTACTTCAGCTGTGGGAGCCTGGAAATACACGCCGCTCAGCTCTTTCGAGCCAATATCCCAGAAAGTGAGTATCAAAGGATTGAATTTCAAAAAAGAAAAAACGATTTATATAAATCTAAAACTATAATCGAGTTCTTTCTTTTTAATTATATCATTTGCATACCTTTTTATTAAGTAGAAACAAGATATTGGATACTTTAATTAAAGTGACTATAATCAATAGTTTTATAATGACGTATCAAATGTTTTAATTAACTCTCGTAGCACTTTTTTTGGCTGCACATGTACACACTATCTGTAGTTACAAATATTTTTCTGTTTTAAAACATGCTAAAGATCCAGTTTCTATAAAAAGCAATACAATTATGACAAAGACAGTTGAAGTATCCCTCAATGAAACACAAGAGCTGTAAGTTATTGGACATAAAACTGTGGGAAAATGAGTGTTTTTAACAGCGCCGCTTCCAATTCAGGTTGTTGCCAAACTTTAATCCCTTTGTATGCTAAATGTATTCTAAGTATAAGCCTCATAAACGAAGACAAAGGAGTGGCCGAACTGCTGACTTGTAGCAATGAGCAGCTCGGGTTCCCGACATGACTCTTTAGGTCGATATAGAAATAATTAATTTGGAGGCCGGTCGGCAGAAGGTGGTGGAGAGAGTAAACTATGTGTGGAATTTGTTGCCAGTCTCAGGCTCCGCTCTGAGGGATGTAAATTTAACTCGTCCCCTTTACCAGCCGTGACTGGGCGTCTCTCAGGCTTGTCAAACTCGATCGTTATCCTGACTGATACTTGGGATGTCATGACCCACATGGCCCTGGTCTGGTGTTCTACAGCGATGATGAATCTGGGCTGAATATTTGTAAAGATATGCGCAGACGCTTTTTGTGCTTTTGAAATCTGTTGAACTTTTGACTGCTTATCTTCCTTCCCGTTACTGCGTGTTGTGTATTTGTTGTATATTTTCAGTCTGTTGCATTTTGTCTTTGACAGTCACAAACAAATCTGTAACAACACACCACTCTCAGATCCACTCTCAGCTGAGTCACCCATTTACTTTATCTCGATGCACAGTGCGTTCATGTCAGTGGTCACTGCTGGTTTGCCAGCTCAAAGAGAACAGGACAGAGACAGAGTATGCAAATGATGTCCTTACATAAAGTGATATCTGGAGCAGTAGCAGTCTCATAAATGTCAGGATTCTGATAACGAACAATCAGTCTTTTTACGGGCAGTGAGGGATGTTCAAGTGCATGACACGGGGTAGATTCATAGTTGAATGTTAGACTAAGGCACCCTGAGCTTATGTAGGTAACCTTCTCACCGTGTCATGCAATCAGGGGGAAGTGCACAATGAAATGTTGCAGCATTTATCTGATATAGAAGTACAGGAGTTTCTGTCGCCGTGTTCTCTCAACATGACCTGGAACAAAAGTTGCATTGTAATGACGAAGCCCTCGCCTTTAATAAAAAACTCAGTTCACCATTTATTTCCTGTTGGTGGTGAGGGAAAATGTTGTCCTTCATAGACAAGGAAATCCTCAATGTGTGTGTGTGTGTGTGTGTGTGGGCTCATACTACAGATGGTTGAAGTTGCCTTAGGATGAATTCACATGTTTGTGCAACCATGCAGTGTGAAAAAACACGAGTCATAACAGTAATGAGATAAAATGACTCACGACTAAAAACAAATATAAACACTTCAGACCGCGGTTGTCTTACCGCGTCCTCTAAATGCTGCTTTGTTAGATACAAACTTAAGATGGGTTTTTTTTTTCTCCACAGGATAGAACAATGTGCTTAGTTTTATTTGCCTTTTTGTTGCACACTGCCCTGTAGCTATGAATAATGCTTAACTTAACATCACCTCCAGGTGATCATTTTTTAAGTGCAGGCTGTTGGGTTGAATTCATAGTTGATTTTAATAAAACTAAGATGACAAAATAACATTGGCTGTTGGAACATATCGTGTCGTCCGTCCTACCCATGCCTCTGTTCAGATCAGCGACCTTGGTCATTGTACGAAGGGGGAAGTGTCACACATGCGTCTTTGCTTCTCAGCCTGCCTCTCTCTCTCTTGGATGTCCCTTTATAGGGGCTGTTTTCTTGTTATTTGCTTTGATTACCAACCTGTTAAATTAGGCAAAACTTTGCGTTAGAGGTGTGAGGTTTGATGCTGTTTGTGTTTGTCTTCAGCTGCAGTACAAAAAGTGTCCTCATGTGTTGTGTCAGTAATCCAGTCTAGTTTCCTCCGTGGGATGTCACCGACAGGATGAGCATAATTTATGCATGCAATGCAGCACACCTGGGGGAGGAGGGGTGTAATGATGTCCCACATGCAAAGAGAAGTGATGGATTCTGCTCCGGTTCAACGCGGCACCTCGGGGGTTAAATCCGATACAGCAGTTTACACTGCGGATGGATGTTCGCTAGTACAGAGGAGTCCCATGCTGTAGCGGAACTGCAGATCCCACACAGATCACTGCCAAGCTAGAGGGGATTTGCTTCGATCCCATGAGCGCGTAAGACGACAGTTGGAGGGAAGGATACATTTTGAAGAAAGAGATGTTGGGAGAGGACGTAGACCCGTGCGGGGCAGAGAAAGCATTAGGGCGTAGCTGCAGGGAGTGTTTTCCTCACCTGTAGTCATAATTTCAGTTGTTAGAGAGCTAAGAAAAGAGAAAGGAAGGTGGGGGTCAGTCCCTCCCAGCGGTTATTGGTGCGGTTATGCACTAAGGCTGCCGAAGTGCGTGTGCAGGAATCTCCTGCTGGATTTACAGAGGAGTAACTGGAGGTTGAAGATACGGTGTCCTCTGTAGTGACCAGGATGAACTGATGTAAGTACTGTACCTCTGATCTTCTATTCATCCAGCATCTGAATACTTAAGCAACAAACTGAAGTGATGAAGGGAATGAAGTGGACTGTCTGTCGTACTGTGGGCTTTAAATAATTCAAGAGTGTGTGTTTCACGGCTGTAATGGTTGGTAATTAAGTTTTATGTCAGAGTTAATAGGTTTCAGCTTTTGACCTTCCTATCGCGCGTGCAATGCTGCATCTCTCCTGCGATTATCCCCTCCGTTAGAGAGCCACAGTACGGTGTCTGTCCATGCTGTATGTGTGGAGTGTCACTTGTCTCTCGTGGGACCTCCAGGCTGGTGCTAAGGCATGGGCCCTCATTAGCATTTGAATATGTTTTCCGAGGCAGGGGAGTTTTAGCAGTTGTCAGCACTCCCCAGCACATCGTTTTCAATCTCTGAAGTGATCAATCATCTTATTCTACTTGTTTGCTGCTTCACTGCCAGCAGCCACAGCGGAGTGTGATCCTGTTATTGTTGATGTCTGCTGTCTTTGGCCGCAGTGCAACTGTTCTGAAAGTATCCTCTTTGCAATTTGCTCACTGCTGGTAAGCTAGTATTTATTTCAGTGTCATTCCTTGTTTGAGAAAGAAATATTTCTTTACCTGCTTTACTGTTTGCTTTCAATCATGTGTGGACACATCTGTAGCCGGACTGAGGAAGCTCATTCTGGGGCTCTCCAGAAGTGTGTAGAAGTCGTGTCTGAGATGAGAGTTGAGAATGAAATTATGGATTATAAAATAGAAGATCGCATTATGCCATTATCGTGTCTTATTAAATTATCCGAATTTAATTTCCTTAAGTTGTTTCTGTTTCAGGATCAGCAAAATGATCGTCTAAATTCATTACCAAAATAACATTTAGTTGCACTCTGTGTGACGTGTGAGTATCCCGCCATTAGCCGCAAGCATCTTCTTTTGTAATACTTGTTTAAACAGCCACTTTTTCACTCCCCCGGCACTGGAAAAGCTTTGTGAAAATGAGCTACCTCTCTTTGTTTTCCTCAGGCCTTACAGAGAAATCCAGCAAATGGGCACTAGAGAGAAAGTAAATGTATTTCCTTTGCTGTATTGCATCATTTGTTTCAGTCAATCCGCCGCATTTAATATAACAAGAGGTTATTAAATGTTCTCCAGTGTTCGTGCTGCAAGTTTCCCTTAAATCACTCCGTTGCAGCATCACAACGGCAGAATTAATGAGGGCTATTTTTAGCTCCTCTGGTCCCAGAGTGGTCAAAATTGAATAAGGCTCTGCCTCACCCCTAAACCACACTACAACACAAAATCTAGTCCTCCAGTCAAAGAACTGAACACCATTTTGCATCAGTTCTCTCCTCAAAACAAAACACATTTAGTTTTTTCTGCTGAACAGAGAGTTAGGGAGCCAACGCTCTTTAATTGTAATGATACACCAAAATGAATGACCATCTTTGCTTCCCTCTTCATGGGTCGAGTTAGCTTCGTGTAGTGATGACTCATTGTGTATAAAACATTTTAAGGAGGTTTTCTTCTGCCTTTTTGGTTCAGGTTTTTACTTACCCCATGGATGAATACAACCGATCGCTACTTCATATAACAAAGCACTTGGCTACATCATTTCTGTTGGGTTAGAGTTGATTCTTTTCTGTGTTTGCGATAGCGATGGTGAATAGTCTGGAAAGGGAAAAAGAAGTAATAAGAGGATGTAAGGCTTGCACAATAGATTAGCTTTTTTTTTTTTTTTGCATTTTTACTATTTCGACTGCCAAATTGATATTTGGAATTGAAATGAACTGTCAAAAGTGAGAGTCCTGGCAAAGTGGCTCGTGGACTTGCCAACAGTAGCCAAAATTTAAAAATATTCCATTTTACTTGAATCAGAGGTTGCTGCCAGTTCACACGAGGACTCATTTTTGTAATTCTCCGTTTTTATTTAATCAGAACACAGATAAGCTTTTGTATATTTATAATACACACACTTTTGTGGCATTTTGATTTTATTGACAACACAGTTTGAGAAAGAGAGAGAGAGAGAGGGGAATGACATGCAGCAAAGAGCCCAGGCCAGACTTCGACTTGGGCTGCCGCTGCTAGGACTTGATACGTGCTCCACCCGGTGAGCTACCAGGGCACTCGGCCAATAAATAACCTTTAGGTACTGCCAACACGTCTGCCCCCTATACTGGTAACATTGGCCATATTTCTCATTGAACTTTCAAATAATTAAATTAATATAATAATACCACTTGGACGATTTTATGGCATTTGTAATGGACCAAGTGATGAATAAACAAAATAATCTGCAGATTAATAAGTAATGTATGGCTGCACTGGATGATTACTTTCATAAATTATTATTATTATTAAAAATACCATTTGTTTAGCTGTTGCTTCTCATTGAGGTGTCTTAAAATTTGTGCTGCATTGATTATTAATTATTCGATTAGTCAATCAACAGTTTTGTATTACTGTAAACTGAATATTTTTGGAGTTTTGGACCGTTGGTGGGCCAAAACACGAGACATTAGAGGATTAGGAGACATCAACAAGGACTGTCTTTTTGACCGAATGATTAATCCGTTATTAATCAGGGTAATGGTCTGCAGATTATTCGATAATGAAAAGAATTGTTATTTGCAGCACCATTTCAGAAACGTAGTTTTGTCTGACAGACAGCCCCAAAGAGACTCAATTTACTGTCATAGATGACTTCTGGAAAACTAGAAATTGTTTCCATTTTTTCCTCAAAACACCAGTTGCAGGAAATTATTATTCCCTTGACAGACAAACTTTTATATTTGCTCTGATTCTTGAATAATTGTGTCATTTACCATTTGTGTATTCAGTCCACATGGCCCATTCTGACCACCGCTTTCCGGTCCTTTCTCCACTCAGCTGTGTGATCCATCTGTGTTGTAGTCCATCTGTGTTGTAGTCCATCTGTGTTGTAGTCCATCTGTGTTGTAGTCCATCTGTGTTGTAGTGCTCGCTCCCAAGTTGCCCGGTTGTAATCCCCCAAGCATGACCCAACCAGCATGGTGTGTCTCCGCTATCGAGCGGCTGCCAAACCTGGCTCCGGCTTGCGACATGAAGCTTCTCTTGGCGCCAGTTGTTTGTGGCCATTAAAGGTGTGCACAACAGTGTCACAAAAAGTCATAAGTCACTGCGTGCTGACGTACAGGAGCAGAGCAGAGTCGACTTCAATGATGGGACACTGTTTCGCTTTTCATTCTTTTATGTTTACTTTGGAAATTAGTCTTTTTCACTGAATAACTAAGATATTTTTGTTGTGGTTGTTGGTTGTGAGGCTTAATCTACTACTACTTGTTTTGTTTTATTGTTCTGCAAAGAACAACACCTTTGAGGTATTCTGAAGAAAGGTTACCATGTTTGTTTTTGACAAATGTCAGGCCATTAGTGCAGTGAGCTATTAATTCATACAGCTCATCTAAAATGTCTAAAAAAGGGCTTTTGTTTTTAAATTAATTCAGCGGTGTCTTTTTTTTTTTTTTTTTTCTTTAAACCTCCCACAGTTGAGAAGAACCTTCAGACACGGCCTGAAAATGTCAGGCCACTTGAACAACACCACACTGTTCCCCCCTCTGTTACCAGAGCAACAAGCTCTGCAGGAGGAGAAAGCAAAATTACATCCCTTCAAAGTGAAAGGTGTGTGTGTGTGTGTGAGTGTGTGTGAAAGAAACAGGGAGGGTGGGAGAAGGAGAGATGCACACTGCAGGAGTGGCTAAATCAGTTTTTGTTTTTACTCCATTTTAGATTTCTCCTCCTCTTTTGCGCCATTTGGGATCCCATTTAATTTCACAGTGATTTATTTGTATTGGATCAGACACAGTAAACATTCTCTAATCATATTTTCCAGACAACAAAATCTCACAACCCACGCTGTAACACAGGCCCTAAACATTAGATGCTTCTCTGTGTGTGTGTGTGTCCATGTTCGTGTTATGCTGCATAAAGACTTTTTCAAACGATGAACTGGAAACAAGTAGCTCCTGTAACTTTGCAGTTTAGCGGCAAACCATCTATAAATTTCGACAAAATGTTAAAGTTCTTTGCATCAGCGTTTTCACAGTGCTGATCTAGAAGACATGGGTATAAATCCTCCTCCCTCAAAGAGCAAACTTTCCAGTGAGAATTCATGCCTCTGTCTTGTTAATATTCAGATGTCTTTTTTTTTTTTCCTCTCTCTCCACTCAAGTGCAGTGTATTCAATTTAAAAGGCCAGGGGGAGTTCCCCTGTGCAAACTTTTGTTCACCCTCCTTGTGTGTGTCCCAGCATAAGCTGCTTGAGGAGTCTGTGACTGTTGCTGCCAAGCTGAGAACGTCTGGGGCCACTTGTGGCGATTTATTCAGCTGCCTGTATTCCCAGACACTAGCGTTTGGCACTTGGCCGACAGGTCACGACGGACATAAGGATGTTGTTTTGAAGGAAGCCTGAGTAAAACAATATAAAGGGCCGTCCCTACAGCTAAAGTACGAGGTCAGCTTTATATCATACAAAAACAATAAGAACTGTTTCCATAAGACTTAAAAAAGATGTTTTTTCAAATTGTAATTGTTTGCCTGTGGCTCATCCAGAAATTTAAGCATCATTATCACTTTTGGGAACTTGATAGCCGTACAATTAGCAGGTTGTCATGCTGATGAAGTGCATATTAATCTCCAGCATGAGGCTGGACTGACAGTTGCTCTGTGTTTTGGGTTTGAAGCTGCCAACAAGGTGGCAAATGGTGTCAACGGAGGGTCCAAACGCTGAAAACGAATGCGCCCGTTAATGTGAGATTCATCTCCCCTCGCTCGTCCGTCATCACGCTTTAATGTGCCGCAACATGAGATCACTCTTCCCAATGAATTCTCTGCCTGGGTGGCCGCACTGTAAGCGCTCTCTGAGGTGTCAGAGAAATTACCCGCAGAAGCAGGAACAAAATGTGTGATAGTCTCACCTATTAAGGTCACAGACCCGGGATCAATTTACATGACAAATCGGGGTTATTGCATTAGGTGCTGTGATGTGGGTTGTAATTTCCCCCAAAGGAATGGGCCTGATAGTATTTTATACGCAGTCATTGAATGTCTAATGTGTCGTGAGATTGTGGTGGAGGTGAAATGTTATAGAAGAGAAGATAAGATAAGAAGTGAGCGGCGGGGCGCAGAGGACGGCGCTGACCTAACAGCCGAAGGAGTCGACCTTCATCTCATCCTCGCCGGTTGTTAATGTGACAGAGGGTGTGCTTTAATGTCAAAGACTTACTGTCAGTGCGGCCTCATTGCACCTAGCAGGGTTTTTCTTTTTTTTCATCACTGTATAATTGAATTCATCGCACTGTAAACATGGGACCTCACACTGTGGACGCACTACAAAGGAGAGTATGTTGATAGCATGTGGTCTGTTTGGCAATGTGTGTGTGTGTGCTGCAAATATGTGCTGTCTGTATTACTGTGAATAGGCGACTGTGTAAAACTTGAAACAAACCTAATAACCCGCTGGGTGCAGCCTTCTCTGTTGATGGCTGTGACAGTTTGTTTCCTTATTAAATTTCACCAGTGACGAGTTCAGAAACACTGGGAGTGCTTCCCTCTTTTAATAGAAACTCTCACCTTAGTAGATGAATTGAAGTGGGTATGGGCTTCAGTTAGTACGTACTTATTATTGTCTTTCTTTCCTGATTTTACAGTGAACGCTGTGGTGTATGTATATGTGTATATTCCTACTGAATTCAAGATTATGTTCAGTATACTGCAGAAACACTGAACCATTGATTGTTCCTTTGCATCCATTTCAGGAGCAAACTGGCTTCAACACTGACATGTTTTACCTTTTGTCAATTTAATAATCATCTATGCAAAAGAAAAAAAAGCTTTTGGGATGTAGCTTATGTAGCGAATATGTTAAATGGATTTGATTAAGGGGCGTTTGGTGTTTACCCAAGGAAGCTTTGGCAAGGCACATGACTTCTCTGTTGACTGAATCTGTGTGTCCCTTTTGTCACAAGACGGATCACGGCACCAGTATGACCTGTTGCCTTATTTTGCTGAACACTTTTTTGTGTGTGCTGATCACACTGCACTGTATTTTCTGTCTTCCAGAGCGCAGCGATGGAGGAGACTGTCATTTGGGAACAGCACACAGTAACACTACACAGGGTAGGTATCTGTTATCCTCCCTCAGATGCTCTTTACATCAGTCTATGTTGAGACCCGTACTGTATCTCTCTCTCTCTACCTTGCCTGTTTTGCTATCTTTGCTTCCATCCCTTATCCCTGCCTCATTATTCCCTCCCGTTTTCAGGATCACATCATGTAGGAAAGCTTCTCACTGTGTACACAGTTGCAGGTGGAACAGACAACACAAAAGTGTTTTCAGAGCTGCATCATTCTCTCCCACATTTTTGGCTGTGGAGCCTAGATAACCTACACGAAAGCTGCATTTTGTGCATGTTTCTTCACATGAACTACACTAAAGATCAGCCAATGAGCTTACTGGCAGTGAAAAATGTAATTTTCTAATCTGTTTAGAGAAGAAGCAACAATGTAGGCTCTTTCTGTCTTATTTGTTCGGTATTTTGGTCCACACAGATGGCTAAATCAACATCCTAATCTTTGTTTCTCTGTGTGCAGGCACCAGGGTTTGGCTTCGGGATAGCCATATCAGGAGGTCGGGATAACCCTCATTTTCAGAGCGGCGAGACCTCCATTGTCATCTCGGATGTGCTGAAAGGAGGCCCAGCCGAAGGCCTACTGCAGTAAGAGTTTGTTCCATTATCGGCGGTCTGGTCAGATTTCGAGTTATTTGTATTAAATTACCCTGCCCGTACAGAAAGACTCCACCATGTCTGTTATCTCCCGTGTCCCTCTCTAGGGAAAATGACAGAGTGGTTATGGTCAATGCCGTCTCCATGGACAATGTGGAGCACGCGTACGCCGTCCAGCAGCTTCGTAAAAGTGGAAAGATTGCCAAAATTGTAAGTATTGGCATTCTATTATGACTTTTTTTGATGTTTTTTAAAACTAAAGTCAGGAACTCATTGTGTAATCATATGTATACTAACAGGTTCTGTATTTAGATATTTATTTCTAATAGAATTGATCAATGGACTGATTCACCTTGCTGTAATTGATTGGTTGTCCGGATGATCTCATATCTTATTTCCTTTGACCAGACAATCAGGCGGAAGAGGAAGGTGCATGTCCCCATGGGCCGCCTAGGGGAGAGGGAAACTATGTCAGAACACGATGAGGAGGAGGATAGCTATGATGAAGAGATATACGAGACGCGGAGCGGACGCAGCGGTGCTTACAGCGGTGTGGGCGGGGCCATGGGCAGGCGCAGCGGCCGGAGTAGTGGGCGAAGGGACAGGGAGCGTGAACGCAGCGGCTCGAGGGAGAGGAGTCTCTCCCCACGCTCCGACCGCCGCTCACACAACCTGCCCCCACGTCCTGCCAAGGTCACACTTGTCAAATCGCGTAAAAATGAAGGTGAGGCTCACAAAGTCGGGGATTTAAAACAGGAGGGAAGTGAAAGCAAGTCTTCTGTGGTAATCCAGGAAATCACCTGCCATTTTATTTACCCAGCAATTATCAGACAGCCAGACTTTTAGAAGACCTCGAAATCAGCATTGGTCACCTGCCAGGATGAACAGAACTTGCCAGCCACAGCAAAATCTAAGTTAACTCAAGTAAATCTAAGTAAAAGAGCAATTAATCTTCTTTAATCAGTACTGTTAATCCCAGCGGGAGCATCGGCTTGACAGCAAAGCTCGGTCAGTGTGGCGTGGTCACGTGAACTCTGTGCTAACATTGTCTTTGTTGCTGTCGTTCACTTTGTAAGCAGAATATGGCCTGCGCCTGGCCAGCCACATCTTTGTCAAGGACATTTCCCCTGAGAGCCTGGCAGCCAGGGACGGCAACATCCAGGAAGGGGATGTTGTACTGAAGGTGAGGGAGAGGGGGTGGGAGACAAGCAGCCGGTGAACATTTGATATGTATATATCATAAAATATTCAACATGGACGAAACTACTGTAAACGACTGTACATTATTTTATTTTCTCCACTTTCGTTTTGACGGAAATGAAGAAAATAATTGATATTTTGCTGGAACTGACTCGTATTTACTGAATTAATGAACTTAATCTGCTTTTATACATCAAGTCTTTCAAATCTGGAGAACATAAAGTAGCTCTGTGTGCAAAATGGGTGCTTTTTTTTTTTTTGCTGTAACAATTGTCAGTCATTTCTTACATCCAAACTCTCTCACATATTTTTCCTTTGAATGCCAGCACTTAAGAAATGCAAGGTTAATAAGACTGATGTGCGAGTTAATGCTGTACAGCCCTTTTTAAACCTGTGTAATTATTCCTTTTTTAGGCTGTCTCATCGCTTTACAAATTGATTTTTAACCTGCCAAACATAATCATTGTTGCAGTTAATTTACATCTGGGCTTGTGCTTAGCTTAAATACTAATGTGACTGATATATTGCAGCTTTGTCATGTCATGGCTTCTTTTTCTGACTCTCTCTCAGATCAATGGCACAGTGACAGAGAACCTCTCCTTGATAGACGCCAAGAAGCTGATAGAAAGGTCAAAGGGCAAGCTAAAAATGGTTGTGCAGAGGGACGACAGGGCGACCCTGCTGAACATCCCTGACCTTGATGACAGCATTCCTTCAGCCAACGCCTCCGACCGAGACGGTGAGAGTGATGTGAAGTGTTGGGTTTATCTGACTGAAACCAGACTTGTCAGCGTTTTGTTTCAGACTGTAGTCGTTGAACCAGTGGCTTTTGTTTGATCAGACATTTCAGATATTCATTCACTGGCATCCGATCATTCGAATCGATCGCATGACAGGCATCGTAGCAGCCGCTCCCGCTCTCCGGACAGGCGATCTGAACCCTCAGACCACTCCAGACACTCACCCCCGCAAATCAGCAATGGCAGGTAAAAATCACCCATTAACAAATTTATGTTTCAGACTTTTAGCTGTCACGACAAAAATGCAACAGAAGGGATAAGCGTAAAATTGTAATCTGTCATTTTTATGTATCTTAATTTAGATTTTCTACTTTAATTCTAAACCACCAACACAAACCCTGACATTACCAAGTTAATCTATCCAAACAATTAAAAGTAATCGGGATCAATAGTCATTATATGTATGCAACTGATGTTGTCATAATGTCTGTACCTCTATCTGTCAAAGTTTACAAGTCAAACGAGACAAGCTTGTTTTTCTTTGTAGTTTTCGGTTCTGAAGGACTTTCGATTTTTTTTCTTTTTTTACTCAGGTTAATACCAGCCATTGGCCCATTCAGCACTTCTTTGACTGTAATCTTGTTTGAAAGTACCTCATTAAGTCTTTATTTAAACTCAATAGAGCACCGTAGTTGTTCTCCTTTCAAGCTGCTCATTGACCTGAGAAAAATAAAAGTCAACTGTTAAGCTGCGCAACAGTAAATCTTGGTCAAAATTCGGGTTGAGAGCCAGGTCAGATAACTCTGCTCTGCTCAGTGTAAAACGTCAATGCTCGACCTGAACCACTGTGTGTGTGTGTGTCCTCTGCTATTTTTATACATAATTATATAACGTGCCAACGGAAAAAAAAATCTTAAACATGATGCCACATGCTAAACACAGGAAAATTCGCAACTAGCAAAAATAATGCGATTCTTTTTCTGCCCCTTTTTATTCTCTTTGTACTTCAACAGCTGGAGAATACCGTAAGTTTGACAACATTACCCAATGTGAACAGTCACTAACAGTAGTTGTAGTAGTAGTAGTAAACTTACCTAACTTACTAGATTTA
This sequence comes from Larimichthys crocea, assembly GCF_000972845.2. Classification (NCBI taxonomy): domain Eukaryota; kingdom Metazoa; phylum Chordata; class Actinopteri; family Sciaenidae; genus Larimichthys; species Larimichthys crocea. Next base: position 14,741,684 of record NC_040031.1, on the reverse strand, counting down.
ATGTAGATTAATAGATAAGTAGGTCTAGTTTTAGGTGTTAGGACCTTTAGAAACAACTTGAATCCCATGAAGAAATTCTGTATCAGGAAAATCTGTTTTGTGTAACAGCAAATTTACACCTAATGCATTATAGCTAGAGTGGTGTTATACCACATCAATTATTCAAGGACACATCTTGTTTTGACTTGAGATGTGAAAGTATCACAGGATCCCCGAGTGTCTTGAATGTTTTGTTTGGCATGAGGGCAGCAAGGCTCCAACAATGGTGGAACAAAAGGCCGTCACCAACTATAAATGTTAACTGTCTCCTCTTTTTATACATGTGACTGCTCTTTTGTAAGATCTTTCTCTCTTTACATGTGTCGAATTTTGGCTTGTTTTGGCTTTTTATTTTTTATTAACTAAATCTGTGGTAAATATTAACAATTCTGTATCTGTATCCGCAAAAACGTGTTGTCATAAGTCACATCTAGGTTACTTCTAATTGACAGGAAGTAGATTCTGGGACAGGATGTTTCTTATTTATCTGAACCTGCTCTGTGACCTGTGACGTTTTCTCTCAGTTCAGGAAGTTGGCAGTTAAAAGTCGAGCCTCCTCCAGGAAGAGTTGAAAAAGAAGTTTGTTCCTTTGCAGCCATTTCCAAACAGGGTCCTTCATGGTTACTTGGGCACACAGCCTGTGAATAAAGCAGTATTTTGCCAGTGAAGTTGTGCCAGTGAGCAGGCATGTGACCAGGAGGCTGGAGTTAGAGCCATGAAGCTGCACCACTGAACAGCCTGCTTTGCTTACTTCTCTTCCCTTTTGATTTCACATAAACCACTTTGGGGATGTTAGCGCTTATCAAAACATGGTGAAATATCTGTCATCATTTGCAATTTACGACTCTTAATTGGCCGGGGTCACCGTGTATCAGTTTACACAGCCATGCCAGTTTTAAAATGGCATGGAAGTCAAACGTTAGCTGGTCTAAAGCCAGAGTCACACAGCGAAATTCACCTGGAGGACAGAATCCACTCCGACACTCTTAGATAAGCTGCTCTAAAAATAGAGCACAAAAGAGTGGAAAGACAAAGTGGTGACCTTCAAGACTAAGACGTAGCCTCAGACTCGAGTGGTACTTTTCACCTGTTTTCTCAGCTAGTGCTTGTCCGCTGCAGTCAGGAGAAAGTTTCATACAGTCTAGGTCAGATGTTAAAATGTTGCAGCCTTAAGCTCTCTGGTTGCCTCCAAGCTCTCCATTTATGATCTCACATGTTCCTTTTCTAAAAAATAAAAATGTACAAAAGCGTGTATTTCTGTTTGCAGTCACAGAAGTCGTGATGACGAACGGATGTCGAAGCAGGCTTCAACACCAGCGAAGCTACCAGAGGAGGTTCCTCTGCCCAAACCGAAGGAGTCGGCTATTGCTAGAGAGGAGAAACAGCTCCCACCGCTCCCAGGTGATATAACAATGATCCATTGTGTATACATGTGTTGTTGACTTGTATCCATAGCTATGTACAAACACAACACATTAGTGGAGGTTTTTCTGTCCACGATAGGCAGTGAAATAAAATTTTGTTTGAAACAGTCATTTTTTTAAAAGCACAGCTACTAAAAAAAAAAAAGTTAGATGCAGACGCCTGCTGAGCTTGGCTGAGTTTGCCCGAAGCCAAGTGAAAATAAACCGTATGAGTTGATCTAGTCTGACGTTCCTGCCAGCCTGCAGTACTCTGCTGACTTTCTGTTTGACCTCCCTTCTCAGGACGACGTGTGCCTTGAGTGTGCCTGTGTTTGTGCATAAGTGTCTGTATGATTAAACGTAACCTGTGTGTGCAGCTTTATCATTTGTGTGCTCCTTCTCGGTTCTAAGCTGTGTATCTGCAGCATTGTTCAGGTCTAACAGTAATAAGGAGTATTCTTTTTCATCATCTGTCTGTGTTCATAATGTGAATTTGTGTGTTTTCTTTTTTTTTAATTCAGAGCCCAAGCCAGTGTATGCTCAGCCTGGACAGCCAGATGTAGACCTGCCAGTCAGTCCTTCTGATGCCCCTGTGCCAAGCGCTGCCCACGATGATAGCATCCTACGGTAATATTTCAGTATATTTAAGTCTTTTTAAAACAACAGCACATTTTGAAACAACTGTTTCAGGTCTCTCCAGTGGTCATACTGCCCTCAGTAATCTATACAAATCAGGGCACAAGTCATTGCTCTCAACGCTGTTAAGAAATGTGAATTGTGGCACGTACTGGTTTGGTTCTGTTTCTATAGAACGATTTTACAACTTTGCTTTTGTAAGCTCGCTAAAGAGTAAACCGTGTCGACAAAAGAGAAACCTGGCCGCCATCCAAGAGTCACGCAACTATTCATAACGTGACGTTCCCTTTGGAAAGAGGGAAATGCCTTCAAATGGTGTCATGTCAAAGTGTTTATCCACCCTCCCTCAGGCCAAGCATGAAGCTGGTGAAGTTCAAGAAGGGGGAGAGCGTGGGGCTGCGGCTGGCTGGGGGGAATGACGTAGGCATCTTCGTAGCAGGAGTGCTGGAGGATAGCCCAGCTGCTAAGGAGGGCCTGGAGGAGGGCGACCAAATTCTCAGGGTGAGATACTTTATTTTTAACATAGCATGTGTATGACCCGACAGCTGAAATCAAGTAGTTGTTTTTAAATTGAAGAGGCTGTTTGTGAATTTGCAAAAGTTGTCCAAAAAATGTGTTTGTTTTAACAGTGTGTACCTGATAATGTGTGTAAACAGCCACGTTTTATGAGGTATGCATCCTCAAGCTTTTCCCTTTTTTTTATGCATGGTTTAACACACTGGCTGCTCCAAAATTCCTGTACCTTCAGGCTGGTCTCTTAGCAATGGCCCAGAGGGAGTCAGAAAACACAAAAAACTGTGTTTCCTCTCTCTGTGTTTGTCCCATTTCCTCAAAGCCATATATCTCGCTGTCTGTACCTCCTCCTCCTTTCTCCACGTATAATGACGAATGGCTTGAGTTCTTGCAGTGCAGTAAAACCTGCAGTTACCCAGGCAATACTGAGGACAGGAAGGGCTATGTAAACCTTTATCGAAAAAAAATAAAGATTTACTCTTTACACTGTCGTTTACTCTATGGACAATAAAGCTGACCCCCTTAACTTACACTTAAGTCCTAACAGCCACAGTTATTTTGTGTAAAACATAAAGCAATAACCTTCATCTTCCCCAATTCCAGGTAAATAATGTAGATTTTGCAAACATAATCCGAGAGGAGGCGGTGCTGTTCCTCCTGGACCTTCCTAAGGGTGAAGAGGTCACCATTCTGGCCCAGAAGAAGAAAGATGGTAAGTGAAGTGAGTAAGGAGAGGAGACGAGACAGGAGACGGTTTCTGTTGGTCGCATTGGCCCTCTGTTTCTGACTTTGTGCTTTTTCCTTTTCAGTGTACCGGCGGATCGTGGAGTCAGATGTCGGTGACTCCTTCTACATCCGGACGCACTTTGAGTACGAGAAGGAATCTCCGTATGGCTTAAGCTTTAACAAGGGGGAGGTGTTCCGTGTCGTGGACACCCTCTACAATGGCAAGCTTGGCTCCTGGCTGGCTATTCGCATCGGCAAAAACCACCAAGAGGTGGAGAGGGGTATCATCCCCAACAAAAACAGGTGACAGCAAAGTAATAGACGTACACTGTGTGTCAGTTATCTCAAAGAGTGACTTGCGGGTTAAATGCTTGTCATAACAGTAGACAGATGTCATTTATTATGATTATCATTGCCATGTAATGTCCTTAGGTATTGGCAATGTTGAGGTTAGCTCTGCCAAGTTTATGACACGTCCATTATCTTGTGTTCCATTAAGAACTGTCTCTGTCTTTCTGCCATTTGTCAACAGAGCGGAGCAGCTCTCCAGCGTGCAATACACTCTCCCTAAAACAGCAGGGGGTGACAGGGCTGACTTCTGGAGGTTTCGTGGTCTTCGCAGCTCCAAGAGGAACCTGAGAAAGAGCAGGGAGGACTTGTCCTCTCAGCCAGTCCAAACAAAGTTCCCAGCGTATGAAAGAGTTGTACTCAGAGAGGGTGAGCAATCTGGCTTAAGTCGGCTTGCTGACAGTTCTCAGCAAAAATAGACAGTGAAAATGATCTGTTGACAGAGATCACATCATACCAGCAACATGACACCTATCATTTCACTTTAAATGTCTATATTTGCTAAATATGTCACAGATAATTCCAGAATTTCTGTGGACAGAGGCTCTTAATTTGTTAACAATTGGCTTTTATTGTGAAATATTTGCAGAATAAACTCGATGCAGAAAGATACATGGCGCCAGAGCAGCAATGCTGTCCGTGTGGACACTGCACGCATGAGCCGCAGCAGTTCATGCACAGGTGTAAAGCTGCATTCTGAGTCTTTTAATACTTTGATTTTATTGTGCAGCTGGTTTCCTGAGGCCTGTCGTCATATTTGGGCCCATCGCTGATGTTGCTCGAGAAAAACTCGCCCGAGAAGAGCCAGATTTGTTTGAGCTTGCAAGTATGTTTTCATACCTTTTTATATATTACACACACACACACACACACAATGAAAACCTGTTTTCTACATAAATCCTTCTAACCTGATTTTCAGAGAGTGAACCAAGAGACGCAGGAACGGACCAGCGTAGTTCAGGAATCATTCGCCTTCATACCATTAAGCAGATCATTGACCGAGTCAGTATGCCCTCTTTTATTATGTATAATACAGTGTTGACTTTTCCGGTTATTTCCTCACAGACTCCTTTTTCCTGTCTTTATGTCATGAAGGACAAACATGCTGTGTTGGACATCACCCCAAACGCTGTCGACAGGCTGAACTATGCTCAGTGGTACCCGATTGTTGTATTCCTAAATCCTGATAATAAGCAGGGTGTGAAGAACATGAGGACCAGACTGTGTCCAGAGTCCAGGAAGAGCGCCAGGAAGCTCTATGAGAGAGCCATCAAACTGAGGAAGAATAATCACCACCTGTTCACCAGTGAGTGGGCAGAGAGCTTTAAAACACAGTTAATTTCAAATGTATTCTCTCTCTTTTTTTTAATACATTTTATTCTTGATGAAGTGATTCTGAATATTCTCTCCTAGCCACCATCAACTTGAACAATATGAATGACGGCTGGTATGGCGCTCTGAAAGAAACAATCCAGCAACAGCAGAACCAGCTGGTGTGGGTGTCAGAGGGCAAGGTGAGAGACGGGCCTGCTCAGGTTTTTTATTCCGTTTGACTGAACATAATTTTTTTGAGCTCTGACTGAGCAACACACGAGATGACAACTTCTCTGCTCTTCTCAGGCGGACGGCACTACAGAGGACGATTTGGATATCCACGACGACCGTCTGTCCTACCTTTCAGCGCCAGGCAGTGAATACTCCATGTACAGCACGGACAGCCGCCACACTTCTGATTACGAGGACACGGACACGGAGGGTGGCGCGTACACGGACCAGGAGCTGGACGAGACTTTGAACGACGAGGTGGGTCTGCCCACGGAGCCCGCCATCACCCGCTCTTCCGAACCTGTGCGAGAAGACCCGCCTGTAATTCAGGACACCCCTGGTTACCCTGGATACCAGCACCCTGTACAGCCTGAACCAGCCAGTCGAATTGACCCCGCTGGGTTCAAGATGGCCGCTCCGCAACAGGTAAAGTTCTTATATAGCTTTGCAGGCAGGCCTCTTCTGGCTGCGCCTGTCACAGATGGATGTATGGCTAAAAGTATATGACTGCAGAGCACAGGAATAGCTCCTTTGTGTTCAGTGTTGTGTCCTGACCTTTGTTAATATTAAATGTACTGCTAAGTAATAAACATGTTTTAGAAGCTACTGGTACGTTATCTATTCTAACCTGCATTGTCTGGCTGGTGTAAAACTGATTCAATGTAAGGAAGAAGATCATGGTGTTGGGCTGAGCTGTACTTTGTGTGCCCTTGGCAGGCTGTGTTATAAATGTCTCTTAACAATACTTCACAGCAAGATGAGGCTTCTCTGCCCATGCCCTCGTTGCCTCCGACGGTGGTAACGCCCCCTGCTGTTGAGCAGCCTGTACAGCTAGAGGGTATGCACCTAGAGGAGCCGCCTGCTGCAGCCGCAGCTCCTCAGGCTGACTCACTTAGCAGCCCCAGCCCTGCCCCTGAGCTTATTCAGCCCCCACCACCACCACACGAACCCCACCCGTCTGGACCGCCTGGTCCAGAACCAAAGGTACCCGCTGTTTCACCAGCCACTCGGACCGGGCCTGGGCCCCCAGCCTGCTGTTTTAACTGCCTGTCTTCTCGCACATGCTTTCCACTCGCTCTCTGCATGACACGCCCCACACTGTGTGACTCACTGAGCCCACTGTGTGCCTCTGGCTCCCAGAGAAATGTGCGACAGACTAGTCCACATGCACCACAGTGGGCTGGGAGACCAGAAGGACTGGTACATCTGAGTCTTTGACCAGGGTGAAGACATCCACAACCAGCCCTAACTGTTGCCTCTTACTTCCTTTGCATGGCTCCTAATGTTTTTGGGTTCCTTTCAGCTTTAACTCTCTTCTGTAGATGAACAATAGTCGCACACTTACAGTGGCATCTTAGTGGTAGATGTGTCGTCTGTTGTAGTGGCAGTAGTTTGACGTTGCATTAGATGCAAACTGAATGTTGGTTGCATGATGAAAGCTAACCTGCAGACAGTACTCTTGGTAACGATCTCCATCAAGCAATTCTCCCTATGGACCAAAAACTTCCATCAGCACACTGCATTGTGTCTTCTGTTCAGTAGTTTTGTCCCGAGTAGATGCCTTCAAATGACTCTAACCCGATTTGCTGTCTACAGGCTACACATCATATGTTTGAGATGAGGCCTTTCAGAAATGTGCAAATTGCTTAGGGGTTAGTTCACTATTTGTAAAAAAGCGTTAATGTGTAAAACCCAGTTGTGCTCATACAGACTCTTATCATTCTTGAAAGGCATCTTGTCAAACAGGCATTCAGAACTGTTATTGAATAATGGACAAAGGTTTGCTTGTGTAATTGCACTTTAATCGATGTTAAATTGAATGGTAGATTTATTTTCTAATGATTTGGTTAATGTACATGTTCAGTTCCTCAAGGTTTCAGTTTATTTGCCAGTATTGGATTGAATATTGAAGTTATTGTTAACCTGATATTGGGAAAGCATTTTTCCCCCAAACTGCTTTCTGTCCTTTTTAAACATGGCGGTTGTTAAAATCTCAAAATGGCTACGACGATGTGATGGATGTATTCATTTAGTGTTGTTTCTTCACAGATGTACAAGAAAGATCTGTACAATATGGAGGACCCCGTGCGAATCAACCATGGCCTGAAGCAGTCTTTGAGCTACAGTCACCAGCCGCCGTACCAGGACAAACAGCCATACCGCGAATACGACCACCCGCCTTACGGATATGATGGAGGCGGCTACACAGAACCAAAGCCTCACAACACTGACTCTCACCTGCACTACGACAACCGTGTGCCTCATTATAACGAACAGTGGTCCCCCTATGACCAGCAGACCTCGTCCTCTCAGCCCGCAGGGTACCAGCCGGGCCACCAGCAACCCATGGGCTACAGCCCCAGGTCCCCCTACGACGACGGACCAGGGAGGGACTACAGCCCCCCTCAGCCGCGCTACGATGAGGCCCCACCAGTGGGCTATGATGGCAGACGTCACAGTAAACCTGGGCCCATTCGTTACGATGAACCCCCACCTCCACCCCCAGTTAGCTATGACGCCCGCTCTCCTTATGAGGCAGAACCTCACGGCTTCCCCATCAATTCACCTCGATCGCCGGAGCCCCCAAAGCAGTATTACGGTGACTCTGGTCTGAGGCCCACCTACATTCCTGGACCTCCAAACCGGGGCTATAAGCCAGGGATGCACGACCCTATGATAAACTCTGAACCCACGATCCCCCCTCCTCCTCCAAAACCAGAGACCCTCTCGTCGCCAGGTGAACCAGCGATCAGTCCAGGCTCCAAACCTTTCCCTCCCCCGCCCCGGGAAGACCCGGATGAGGACCCGGCCATGAAACCACAGTCGGTGCTCAACAGAGTCAAGATGTTTGAGAATAAACGGTCTGTTTCTATGGACAGGGCTAAAGAAGGAGAGTCATCTGCACTGAGGGTAAGTTCCTAACAGAGCTGTGCAGCTGTCACCTCAATGGGTCAACATTTATGTCAAGGGTGTTACTGTACTGTATTTAGGTGATGGACGAAAGAAATGTAAACACATCGTAACTCTGCATCGTAACCTTGTCACGGTACTTTCCAAATTAAGTCATCCACTTAAAGAGGTAGATTAAAAAAATAGAATAATTAGTAACATAAATCAGTAAAAGGAACTAGAAAATGTAAAAGAAACACGGATAGTGTCCGGTACAAGGTCAGGCGTAGGAGTCTTTGTTAGCTATTCAAACTGATTCTCCTCAGATATTCATGTATTTCAAACTAATAAAGCTTCAAGGAGTTCAAACTTGAGATGCATCGGTCAAAAACTGCAGAACTGCAAGACTTAAAACTGCAACACTTGTGAAATGATCATCTGTTTTGTAATCGCCTGGACTGTGAGAAGTCGGGCAAAGTACTAGACATCTATGTGCATGTGATTCATTCACGTGAACAAAAATCTGGATCAGATGCAAGAAGCACTAAAGAGACACGCACTCTCTTTGCACTTCAGCCTGCAGATGTTCCTAAACCTGTGAGTGCACCTGGCCCAGTCCTCAAAGCCAATTCCCTCAGCAACCTGGAGCAGGAGAAGTCCACCTATAGGTATGTAGTCCTCATTACAGCGCTGCAGGCTGCAGGAGTAGGTGGGTGAAGGACAACCGTGAGATTCTTGCAAAGGCATCTTAGAATTAAGTTATTGTTGCGTGAGCTCCACCTAGTGGACACAAGACACTGTGCATCAAACCAGACCGCAAAAAACACAAAAGGCATGCAGAGGCCGACCAAAACTACCAGTTCTGGATGTCAGCAAGCTCATTAGGAACCTCATTGGCTTGGTTATCCAGATTGTTTTCAAACATACTTGTCATTGAACTCCAGGATATACAAGATGTCTTTATGCAGGCTTCAGGCCAATCATACCGTCTGTCCTTGCTGTTTAAAACTCTGTAGCTGTTTTACTTGTTTCTTTTTGCCTCCTCTGCAGGGCTCCTGAGCCACAGAAGCCCCATACTAAACCTCTGGATGATGTAATGCGTTCCAACCACTATGACCCAGATGAGGATGAGGAGTACTACAGGAAGCAGCTGTCCTACTTTGATCGCCGTAGCTTTGATAGCAAGGCCATGGGCCAACCCAGTCCTGGTATCAACCGCTTCCATGATCTGCCCAAACCGGCTCAGCTGTCTTACCCATACAACAGGTATAACAACACGCCTCACATCATGTGGCTGTATGAAGTTTCAAAGGGGTTTTTTTTTTATTCACACACAATCACAACTCTTGTTTGTGTTTCCCTCCTGCAGAGTTGAGTCTGTAGAGAAGGTGAGTCCGGTGGAGAAACGGTACGAACCCCTGCCCCAAATCAGCCCATCGTCTCAGTATGGGCCGCCCGCACCTGCAGTACCACCCAACACACTGCCCAAGCTCAGCCCCAATGACGGTAAGCTCTCTAACACTCATATTGTGTTAGAGACTAAGGAGTATTTTTATTATCAATCAGTCTTCCAGTTTGTTTTTTAATTAATCTTTTGGTATGTAAAATGTCAGAAACATTCACATCCAAACATTAGCCCAAATTCCAGTTAACAATTACATAAGCCAGCCTCCTAAGTGATTGAATCCTCCTTCGTTTGTTTCTAGCTAACTCCATACCCGAGCCGTTGACCTCACCAAATCCTAAACCTGAGCTGGCAGCTCTCAGGCCACCCAGCAGGGACGAACCCACACCAGGAGGCTACCTGCCCCCGAGGGGCCTGCCCGACAAATCCCCAGTCAACGGCACTGATCCAGCACCCCCAAAGACGCTGCCGACTCCTGCTCCAACCAGCTACAACCGCTACGTCCCCAAGCCGTACACCAGCTCAGCCCGGCCCTTTGAGCGCAAGTTTGAGAGCCCCAAGTTCAACCACAACCTGCTGCCCAATGACACACAGGTGAAGACGGACCTCCTCATTAAGCCCAGTGTGGTGAGCAACAGCGGCGGGAAGCCTCAGCTGTCACCACAGCCTCTGGACCACGACAGTGGCCTGGACACCTTCACACGCACTATGGACAACAGGCCCAAATACCAGCACAATAACATCAACGCCATCCCCAAGGCCATCCCTGTAAGGTACATAGCTCATCAATTTTCAGCAGCAAGTTCTTTGAGGATAATTCCTGAGCTGCGGAAAGACAGAAAGGGACTTGTTTGTTCACAGGGGATTTGTTTTTGTGTCCTCTGCTGTGCATTTATTCTCTGCCAACACTGTTTTGACTGATGATGCTGACTTCTGTGCCTCCGTCCCTCAGCCCCAGCACGCTGGACGATGACGACGAGGACGAAGGGCACACAGTGGTGGCCACCGCCCGAGGGATCTTTAACTGTAACGGAGGCGTCCTGAGCTCCATTGAGACAGGCGTCAGCATCATTATCCCCCAGGGTGCCATCCCTGAGAGCGTGGAGCAGGAGATATACTTCAAGGTGTGCCGGGACAACAGCATCCTGCCCCCCCTCGACAAGGAGAAAGGTCGGTCCCTGAGTTTCTTTACATACTATACAAGTCAAGGAACAGTCAGTGTGCAAATATATAGTGCTGGTGTACTTAAAAAGTTTCAGTAGCACCTTAAATTCGTAGACTTGACAATGTATACTTCACATCGGTGTTGGCAGGCAAAGAAACAAAAGCAAAGGACTCACATATCTTTATGATAAGAAGTATAACCAGGAGATGGAGCAGCCCAAAGGATTATTATTTTAAATTAACATTCAGCACCTGGGGATTGTGGTCATTTAATTAATCTGTCAAGTGAGTGAATAGTTAATTCTCATTCCTAATGAAAGGCTGGCAGCAGCCTCCATTTTGCGTCTCAACTGGGTAACAGATAATCTTGTTTGCTGTTTTAATTCCTGCGTGTTCAATATGTGGAATTTAAATCTTCTTGTCTTGTACAGGAGAAACGCTGCTAAGTCCGCTGGTGATGTGTGGCCCTCATGGACTCAAGTTCCTGAAGCCGGTGGAGCTGCGCTTACCTCACTGTGCGTCAATGACCCCTGATGGTTGGTCTTTTGCTCTAAAATCCTCCGACTCCTCGTCGGGTACGCTGTCCTCTCTCTGTCCTTTTGGGGTCTGTGGGCTGGCTTTGGTGATTTAGAGAGAGTGTCTTGGTGTCTTGAATCATTTTGAGCCATTTCTTCTGTTGTTCCACATTCCCCTCACTTCTTCTTCATGCATGTGCTGTTTGTTGTTTTCTTATCTTCATGCTCGATATATACGCTGCAGAGCCTTTTTTAAATCAAATCTCAGGCTTCCACACAGTTGAAATAAAGAAACATTACAATGCTATGAGAGCTGAACATTTAGTCGATTTAAACATTTGAGTAATTTGACATAAAATTACTAATTCATAAGTAATTGTTAATGTTTTTCTGCAAACGTCGTCCTCTTTCAGCACCTCTGCTGCTTTTCTTTGTTGTATGTGAGTGAACTGAATATCTTTTGGCTTTTTCAATGTTGATCAGACAAAACAAGCAATTTTAAGAGCTCACATTGGCTTCATGAAATCATGATGTCAATCAGTCATTTTTGTGTCTTTTGACCTTTTTATAGACCAAACTGTTAAATAAGACAATAATCACCAGATTAATCTGTAATGAAATTAATAATTAGCTGCACCCATAAACGCCCCAAATTAGATGATTTGAACATCGTGCCCTCCAAGAAAAAGATTCTTTATGAAAGGATTTTTTTAAAAATCCTCTTTTTATAATAGCCTCTATACTGTGACAATAATTTTAACTTAATACATAATGATAATAAGTCAAGATGTAAGATAATCACATTTTTTAGTCAGGGTACTAAACACACGCCTAACTAATGCACGATGTGTGATGATCTTGTCTCTGTGGGTTTATGCGATGAGTTCAGAATCATTAATTAATTAATGTTAACTCACAGGTACTTCACATTATTTTATATGCCACCAAATTAGACTAATGAACATAAATGAGTATGTTATGTAGCAGTATGTCGATGTTTACATCTGACCGCATATGTCTGTGAGATGAACTGCTGCTGTCGTGCTCGTGTGTTGATCAGAGGTCTGAAATGCCCTTTTTCTGTGTAACTGGATTCCAGCTAATTTGGTGGTGAATAAATTCACGTGTGAATTAACTGTGAGTTAAGATTCAATTAAATTAATGATCCATTAAACACGAACCGATCACATAAACTCATGGTGAGCGACAGGACTTCATTCCCTGCACTGATTTATGCATTAAATCATCATATGTAAACATCAGTCGTACGTTTTTATTGAGATTTATTTTATTTACGATGCATCCATCAGAAAGAATATACTGTTCTTCTCCTGTAATTTTAAAGAGGAAGGAAGGAGCTCCAGCAGCTGACATGATGTCTCTATTCCCTGCAGGTGATCCTAAAACCTGGCAGAACAAATCTCTCCCTGGAGACCCAAACTACCTGGTGGGTGCAAACTGTGTGTCTGTGCTCATTGACCACTTCTGAAGAGGGCAACAGCTGGCCTGTTACTGAATGTGATAAACAGGGGACCTTGGTTGCCCCCTGCCGTGCTCCCTCCGCCGTGGCGGGGTGCACAATGCTCAATGAAGTATGAACTTGATGCTCTCACGTTGTTTACTGTGCCCAAAATTTAAGAAAAAAGAAAAGAAAAAACAACACATATACACATACACATACACACACACACACACACAAGGAGAGTCTGAGGAGTCCAGCATCCCCAAGGCTGCACTCTTTGTTTTTTCTTTCATTTTCGTTTCGGTGCTTTCAAGGCTTGCAAAAAATAAAGATTAAAACAAGTTATTTAAACAAAGGAACTGAAGTTGGAATGCATGACCAGTGCCACAGACTGAATAATCTCATTTTGACGTTTTTAGCTCATTTTGTAAAAGGTCAGAGCAGTGCAAGGAGAAAAAAAAGGAGAATTTTGGAAACTTGTTTAATATTGCAAATGGGAATTTTTGCGTATACTGTTTAAAAAAAAGAAAAAAAAAAGAGGAAGAAACACTCACAAACAGCAAAGTTAGTATATGCAAAACTTTTGTTTGTGAGTCCTGTGGTCATGCGTTTCACTCTTGAAGGATCTCTGAGGACTTGAGAAATGCTGAGCCTGACTCATGAAGGAACACGTAGACTTAAAGATGAAAAAAAAAATAAGAAGAAGAATGACAGTTAAGTATTAGTATGAGACGCCCTGTTTGTTCTGACGGGGCTTTCTCTCTCTCTTTAAAACTGATGTTTTGTAGCAATGTTTTACCGTAGATAAATATACTGACTTGATTTTACAAACTCCTGCTGTCTAGAGATCTATGCATGTGCTATGACTCAGGTCCAGAAGCCTGCTACTACTAAGTTCAACACATGAAAATCCCATCGTACACTGCAAGCAGTGATGCCTTATCTGCATATTAACTTTTCAGTGAAACTTTAAAAACATCGGATCCTTCAGTTATAGCGATCACTACGGAAGATAAAGTTGTCTCTGCATTTTTCTCATAAACAGTGAACTTGGATTTAGCACACGAGAATAATTGAGGCTGATGAAAAGGTATGCTTTCTTTTACTGCTATGCATATGAAGTCTGAGGAAATACAAAAAAAGCTAGAAGATGTTTAAAATTGTGGCTGTACATATTGCTAGTATATGGCCTTGGTTCTCTGTAAATGAACTTTTGTACATCTTTGTTATTTTGTATAAAAGAGAAAACGTTTGTTTAAAAAAGAGAAAGCGGTTACATGGGTTATGTTTGTATTCTGGTTATACCCCTGAGCCTTGGAACTGACATAAGCAGTAATAAGTCCGACTTTTCTACCAACATATACACACACACACACACTACTTAAGGCATTTTTAACAGTCAGAAAACTTTTTATTCTTATTTACAAAATAGAGAAGTGCTTGGTTTAAATGATTTTAAAAGATGTACTTGAGGGGGTCTGCTGTGAAGAGTGGTCCCTTCCTTTATTTGTGATACTGGATGCTGTATTGTGTGCCCTGAAATGTATTTTTGTACTAATAGACAATTTATTATGGCACATCAGTACTATTTTCTTTTGATATGATAACACTGCTTCAACCCAACAGTAGTTTATTTTCCCGTGTGGCTGACATTCTTTTTATTTATTTTGATTTTTCTTGGGTTCGACTTTATTTTCCCCTCCTTTGCAACACATTTCTAAGTATACCACTGTATTAATAAATAAATTCATTTTTAAAGTAACTGCTCCTCGCGTTAGTGTGTTTATATCGATCCAAACATCCAGATGTTCTACACATCGACACAGCCAGACTGCGTCTCTGCCAAAGATTCCTCTGTGGGAGTTGTGAAGTTGGCGTTTGTATTGTCAGCATGCTTGATTTACGTTTTTCTACCATCACAGCTGCTCCCCACTTCTAAAATCAGTAAACTGAGCTGTCAGCTGGATTATTCTGCACACACAAATGTAAGTGTGTTGCAGATGGTCTTAATTTAGAGACGGTGGTTCGCACCCTGTTAGTTTATTTACCACAACTGCATTTTCTGTTCCTGAAAATGAATTTCCTGGTGTTTTTGTCTTAATTTGGCCTCATCTGGTTCACTGGCTGTACTGGGTCAGTGGTTTTGTAAAACATCCCATCCAGACATATTTTAAGACACACACATGGTTTCCAGTTTATTAGGTACACCAAGCTAAAACGAATGTACTCTAACACAACAGTCCTGCAGTGAAGCCTACTTTGATGAAGGTTATAATGTTTCAACAGTTTTAGTGAGTTGATGATTCTGTTTTGACAATTTCAGAAGCTGCTGTTAGATTATAAACACCTGTCATTACAATGCACCACAAACCTCTGAAATTCATGTTCATGGATAGCTTCTAACCCAAAGGTCATGACAAAAAAAATCATACTGAGATTTAAAATGAGCACAGAAAACTTCTTGTGTCAAACTCTGCACAGTAAAACTCAAACATTCAAGTTAATGAACAATAAAAAATAAAAATAAAACATTTGTGTCATAGAGGAGACTTTAACTTTAGGCAACATTACAAATGTCAACTTTCACTTACTTTCTGAAACCAGCTGATTTTGACATTTTTGCTACATTTGTCGCATGCCTAAACTTGTGACCAAGTATCATTTTATGTCAAAGGTTGCTCAACCAATGGCCATCAGTCAAAAAGTTGCTCAACAATATCACTTGAGGGTAAAATACCCTACCTCACATATCTTTACACGGGTATGTGCCTGTTCTACACACAAGCTGATAAAGACTGGCTGTACACAACATCTGTGCAAAGGTTCACTGATAAACCCACCACAGATCGTACTAAATGTGACGTAACTAAGTTGAATATCCCAAGTTAATGTACAACTGTGTAATATCTGACCTTTTTTTTTTATCTTTATTTTTTTTAGTATCATCTGTCTAATGCAACAAAAGCTCAAGAGAAGATTTTGGCTTAAAAATGAAAATTTAAATGCTACATCATTGACATGCCTTATCTGGCTTATCACAATTTAAGAGTCACAACCAGAGTTGAATTATTAAAAACACAATCATGGCAGTAAGATCACATACTGTCTGCATTATGAAATACAAAAACTATAGGGATCCACAGTAGTTGTGTTAATTAAAAAAAGTGGTCTCCTTAACCGTTATGTAATGTTTCAAAGTCAGTCTGGTCCCTGAGATTAGTTGATTGTTAAAAGATCCGTGGATAAGCTGCTATGCTGTAAACAAACGGGTCGTCTGGCTCACTGACTACTTAAAAGTTTCCGTGTTAGAGTTTTATTTCCCTAGAAGCGATCGCTCTGTAGATGTCCTCAGTCATGGGGATGTACGTCTTTTTCTCAGGATCTAAAAAGTACAAAGAATCTTGGATGTGAGCTGGGTTGAATCCCTCCTCCACCAACCTCACTTTCTTCATCTTGAACGTCCCCGTCATCTCCAGGCACGCCTACGAAACACATATCGTGAATTTTAGTTTAGTCAGTTTTGTCCTTTTTACTTGTTTTTTTTCCCCCTTTTATAATATGCTATAATCAAAAATAAACATTACCAAGTACAAGTACCAGCCAGTACAAGCTTTGTAAAAAAAAACAAGAAGTAACATCAGTGATGCACCACAGATACTCACCACAGCCTGACAACCGGATCAGGCCAGAGATCACAGAGGTTTCATCGTCAGTGTCTTCATAAATTCAGTGTGTTTCTCTACATTCATTCCCTTTTAACCACAGTGCTCTCATGTCCTCATGTTAAACTATATGAGATGATCTGTGTGATATCTGAAGAAGCAGAAATATAAGGTGTGCCTTTGACTGGTCACAATAAAACTCCAAAATGAGCAGATTTATATTAAAAAATACATTTATTAGGCACTGAAGCATGGCTACTACACCAAAAAGGGCATAGTTGTGTTTTGCCTGAGAGGCAAAATCCAGGGCAAAAATATCTGAAAATTACTCACTACTGCTTGTACAGCTTAAACACTGGCAGTGCATGGTTTTAACTTATGCGCTCAGATGTTCTCCCATCTGGACTTTGACGGTGGGACAGTAAGAGGACACGGTCCAGTGGTGTCTTAGTGAATGAACTTAAATAAGAAATGGGAGCGGAACAAAAATAGGATTTTTGGAAATTACACTCTTGGGTATCTAGAGAGAAGATGTCAGATCAGTACATCCCTTTAGTGCATTACACGACAATTAAAGTTTTAGTAAAACTCTGACCTGAACTGAGCGAAGTGGTAAAGAAATGTACAAATGAGGTGTGATCAGAGGAAATCAAAGAAAAGCCTTCGAAAATAAGTGCAGCAATAATGCTCAGGTCCAAGTGACACAAGGCTGCAGGCAGACATTATATGAAAATGTCTTTTTACCTGAATCCTGATGAATCGAGGTCTTGCGTAAGCTGGGAGGTAGTTGGCGACCTGCTTGTAGGTGCCTGAACAGTCAAATGCTTCTCCTTCTTTCAAAATGACAGCTGCCATGCCGATCCGCCCCTCATGACCTGATCAGATAATAAAATTAAAAACAAGTACAGAATACAGTGTTTTGCGTTCAACTTCCTCATCCATACAAAATGGCAGGCTTATTATTTCTTTTTACCTTCAACTTTAACACCGTAGACGTTTGCCTCCAAAATGCAAGGAGCCATTGTGAGAATGTCTGCAACCTCTGACGTGGCAACGTTCTCTCCTTTCCATCTGCGGCAACAAAAAAGCAAACACAAGTCAAACATGTCATCCCCCAGGGTCAGCAACATATCTTGGAAAGACATCTTATGATGAATAAATTCCAGAGCCATCCAAACTCAGAGTTTGTGACCTTTCAGATCTGGTATATCTGCAAGATCTGATCTTTTATCATTAAAATAAATTTACATTTCATGCAGCTATGATGCCATATGTCTGAAAATTTAGACATTGTCCACACTAGCTGTCTAAATCTGAACCACCCATACTGAAAAAACTGACCAAAAGGAAAAGATTCACTTCTCCATGTCCGCATATTAAACTTTAGCTCTGTGTCCTTTTAAAGAATCCCAAATCAAAAAACAAGTGCCTAGTTCTCTTATCCAAAACTTCACAAGCATGAAACATTATTATATGAGTCACTTGCCTGAAAGTGTCGCCAACTCTGTCCTGAAAGTACACAAACTTTTCGTGATCGAGCCGCAGCAAATCTCCAGTGTTGAAGTACAAGTCGCCTTTTTTCAACACGTCGCGAAGCCTCTTCTTCTCAGTCTGTTGCTGGTTGCCAGCGTAGCCAATAAAAGGAGACCTCTGAGTAATCTTTCCCACCAAAAGTCCAGTCTCACCTGATGAAAAAAGACACATGAAAAATGTCCATCAGTTCCCCCTTTGAGGCTTCAAGTCTTTGAGTTGTCAACCAGCAATCCAAAGCCTGGCTGCATTTAATTTACAACAATTAAAACTGGTTAAAGAAGTCACATCTTCATCGCTGAAAAGCTGGAACCAGTTATCAACACAGTTGTCCATTTGATTTCAATCAACTAATCAAGAGACAACAAAGAACTGCTGCTCCTCACTCAAAGACAGAGGAATAAGACAGTACAGGTGTTACACGGGTAGATTCAAGGTATTACTGACTCACCTGGGGATACCTCGATGCACAGACCCTCAGAGTTCCTGACAGGCTCCTCCTTCTCAATGTTAAACTTGATCAAAGTGTAGGGGAAGAAAAACTAGAAAGAAGAAAAGATGGAAAATATGTTGTTTCAGCTCATGGGACACTGATTGGTCCATTTCCACTGTGCTCAGATCGTGTGATCTTGTGAGTCCAGCTGCCTCCCATGGTTACCTCTACTCACCTTGTGGACAAAATTGACTCGTCCCACTGCACCGATCTTAGACGTGTAATTGATGAAGCCGATGTTTCCCTCCGTGGCAGCGTACAGCTCTCTGACTTTAATGTTCCCGAAGCGATTCAGAAACTCGGTCCAAATGTCTGTGCGGACTCCGTTGCCGATGGCGATCCTCACTCCGTGGTTCTTCTCATTGTCTTTCTGCAAAGAGTCGACTCAGAATCAAAAACAGAAACATGCAATGCTTCATAGCTCCTATCACTTTATTAATCGAGTTGGTCAGGATTCCTTTTTACCTTGGGTGTGTTGCAGAGGTAGCGCATAGTTTCACCAATGTACTGCATCACTGTTATGTTATACTTCCTGCAGTCGTCCCAGAACTGAGAGGCAGAGAACTTCCTCCTCAGAAAAATTGTCATACCTGAAATTAACGTCATATAAAAACAGCCTTTATTCTTAAGTTTCCAAACCAGGTGTGGGAATGCTTTTGTCCTTGCTCTCATGAAAAGATTCAAGAGATTACCTCTCTCGATGCCTCCGACCATCCCGATAAGGAAGCCTGCACTGTGATAGAGAGGCAGATTGATGTAGAAGATGTCTTCCGACGTGACTCCACATGCCGCCTGGATGAAGGAGGCGGCCAAAACCCTCTCATGAGTGACAACAGCTGCTTTAGGCAAACCTGCGAAGGTCAAAGAATAATAAATCACCTCAGATATATACAGTTATTCCCAGTTCGTTATTCCAGTTCCCCCTGTTTTTACACCCTCTAACTTTACTCTTCTGGCACTTTCGGTGAGGTAAGGTGATCACATGTTGATGTTTACAGCTTGTGGCACTGCCACAAGTAAAAAGTCATTTCTCGCAAACACTCCTGTTGACCTTCCAAACAGAAATGTGTTACTTTGTGTTTTCCACCATGCTGACCGCAGCCACTGTTTATCTGCAGTCTACAGTGTTTCATATTTGAGGGTGATGTCAATTACAGAATTATCACAGTATCAGAATGAGTACATCAAATATGTTGGTATCTACAGACGTTCCTCAGAGAGGGTCAGAGTGTACAATGCACTGGCAGAAAAAATACTGAACGTCTTCTTCCTAACCTGCTACTATTATTACAGTAAACAAAGTTAAAATATCTTGCACGTATGAACACTTTTTACAGAGAACTTTGTACCTCTTTAAGCTGAGTTTCCTCTCAAATCTCTCTCTAAATGAGTTGAGACAGGCACCCTAAAAGAATCTAATGTCCATGCTCATTGGTGCAAATGCACTGGATACATTTTTAGATCTCTCTGTATGTATGCAATAAAAATGTAACGGTACCACAAGCTAAATCCTCCAAGACGACCATAAAGGTGAAGCAACGCCTCTTCAAAACTTTTTCCACACAAACTGAGCGTTATAAACCTCCATAAAGGTAGCCTGCATTTCTTTTAGCTTGTTTCTCCTAATAAACTGACACTTATGTGTTTTTTTCCATGGCACTTTCTCCGTAGATGTTTCAGAGGAGTTTTGTACCTGTAGTGCCTGACGTGTAGATGTACAGAGCAGTACTCCTGATGTGGATGTTGGCTCTGAGGTCCCGGGACAGCGGCTGATCTGAGGCCTGTGAGATCTTGTCAGATAAAGTGTTTATGCCCTGTATGCTGCAGGCCTCTGACAGGAGGTACACGCTGATACCCTGCTCTGTCAGCGTCGGGAGGACCTCCTCCACAGCGTCCTGCAGCTCTGCAAACACAAAAGGCATTCAGCTCTCTCCACAACATGTAAAGTGCTTTGTTGCGTAACGCAGCACATGTAGGCCTCTATCGTGTTACTTCAGGTCCCATGGGGATATGAGCACATGGTGCAAGGGGTTCAGCCCAAATGTATGCATTTCCCAGTGGTGAAATTCGACCGCCAAAATGGGAGTGCAGAGAAGTTTTCAGAGTGCAATGTCCGTTTTGTTTGTTCCCCCGAATGAACTGAATGCACGCTGACTGAAACCATGTGAGAAAGAGAGCGGATTAAACCATTGTTCCTAATAACATTTGTTGAGAAAGCGGTCGGATAATGGATATGACGCCTAAACTGTCCTGGCAAACATTTCTTCTAGGATCTACCTTCTAAGAAATGTTTACTGCTTCAAGAGAGTTTGGTTGGAATCAACAGATCAGAGGAGAAATAAAACAAATGTTTTATTGTAAATAAAACTTTAAAAATATTTCTTAGATAACCGTTGGGTTATCTAAAACCCCAACCCTGTGGAGATTAGGACAGGATGATATCATTATTATCAGCTGTTGTCTTACTATATAGTCATACTGTGATGATGAGATATTCAGGTTGTTTACTCTTGTATCGCACAAATGTTTGAGGACTTACATTATACCACATAAATAAATGCTGGTTTCTTAAAACAATAAATAAAACCTGCTCGATGCATTTCAGTTTTTATCCTGTTCATTTTGTCCATACTTCTCTCCTCCAGTAACAAATTACTCATTAACAGCCTTTAAATGGTAAAACTTGTTAATAAAGGCTGATTAACAATGTCAGAGTTTTCTCAACTAACCTAGAATTACTTGTAGCCTGATAGAAGAAAACTTAGATCTGTTAATTAAGTTTAAATAGCAGTACAGAGCATACCTACAGTATAAACTGCATTTTAACGTTGCATCTGGTGCCAGGTCGTCCCCGTACTTTAAAGCAACATGATGTATGATCCAGTATATTTTGTGATTTGTCGCCTCCAGTTTCTGGTCCGGTTGCTGTTATAAATATGGACTGTACGCATGCTTTTGTTGGTAGTGGTGTGTGATCGTACCTGGAGAGTGATAATGGCAGAAGCACCATTCATCCTATTTCAGGATCACATAACTTTGATGCCACACTGTTATTTATTTATTATTCTAAGGCTAGTAATGTTGTTTTAAATACTCTTGGATAGTTTAATCTACGGCAACCAAGGTTGGACTTCCAAACAGGCAAAGTGGGCACAGATTCACTGTGTGGCAATCAGTCCAAGCAACTGTAGATTAATGTGGTTATATCTAAGTATGTTCTGTTAATGGGTAATAGCCACCATTAAAGCAAACTACAAACTGAAATGACAAGAACATTAAGGCAGGTGACGTCAAATCAAATCAAATCAAATACGTTATGTATAAATTGCATATCTACATTACCTGCATGGTACATACAGAATGTATGTATGTACACAATGAATGTATTTAATTAGTAAGTGTAAGTAGTAGTGTTCAGATACTTTCTTAAAGAACCAATACAAAAAAGGAAAATACCAAATACAGATATTTAAAATCCTACTTGAGTAAAAGAAGATTATCAGATTATCATCATGTTATTATTCACTGTATGATATTATTAGATTAATACAGCTGCATTCATGCATGAGCAGCATTTAAATGTTGTAGCTGGTTGAGCTGGACCTACTTCTAACTACTTTATTTGTTTTTTCCCCCTGTGAATCCCAAAATAGGTAGATATCACAAGATTCGTGAAATGATTCACGATTAAAAACTCTGCTGTTAATTTTCTACCCGTTCTCTAAACTTTGTTTTTGTGTTTGACCTTTTCGGACCTTGAAAAGTAAGTTATACATGAAACCATATTAAAAGTGTCTTTGTTGGAGCTGGTAACAGCTCATATCAGCCATCATGAGCATGATGAGGAGGAGCTCCAACTACACGCTGCATGTGTGTGGAGTCATAAGCCAGAAAGTTTGAGAACCACTGCTTTGATTTGAATATGCTGTATTTTATTATCCTATGTTAAATCTTAATCTGCACTTGATAAATCCAGATCCAAATTAATTTAATGGAGTGCAATGATTTCCTCTGAAATAGTGAAGTAGAATAGAAACACTTAAGTCTAGTACAACTACCTCTAAAGTACAGTAAAAGTAATTCCCACTACTGGAAGCTGCACAAAATGGACATAGTACTGGAAGAGTCAGTATCTCATAGTTGCACTTTGAACTTTGCACTCATGTGGGTAACAGGAATACTGCCGGAGGCCACACAGAGTTGCAGACCCCCCCTCATGTCTTACCTGCAGAGGCGATGATCACTTTGGCCCCACAGCAGGAGAAACAGTGCAACAGAGACTTGGATCTTATGTTAAAGTTAAGCAGAGCTGCTGGACAGCCCAGCTTGGTCAAACCGAGCCAAATCCATATGTAACTGGGTTCGTTGGCTAGAAATAAGGCGACAGTGTCCCCCTCCTTCAGCCGGGCTGCAGCCTGCAGAGCTCTGGCCACCTTGTTGCTCTGTTTATCCACCTCTCCATAGGAATACTCCCGACCCTCAAAGTGTACAAATGTCTTAGCGGGGTGCCTCTTCACTCTATCCAAGAAGCAGTCCAAGATGCTGTAAAAAGGTTTGTTTTTCTTGTATTTGACGAGCCTGATACCAAGTTGAATACTCCTCATGATGTACGCGAAGTCCTCGCCAAAGTAAGGGAAACATGCCCTGAGGAATGACAGGGACAGGATGGCCAGTCCGACCAAAACAGTGAACCAGAAGTACATTTTGCAGAGCTCACAACACTGCAGACATGTGTCAGTGAAAGCTTCCAGAGGGAGGAATAATGCAGCTCCCTGATATTTGTGACAAAGTTCATCCCCTCAGCTCTGGGCGGTGCTCAGCTCCGACCTGATCCCTCCTTCACTGCGGAATGTTTGAGTTGCCAGGTCTGTTCTTTCTTCAAACACTCAAAACTATTTATTTATTTATTTATTTTATCAATTTCATTGCGTAATCATGTCATTCTCACGTCTATCTGTTGCGCAAGACTTCAAACAAAAGTGATTAAATAACATGACAAACATGCGACACCTCCAGGATGTGGCCATTAACTGCAGTTCATTTCCTGCTCTGTTTTTCTTTAAGGACATAAAGTGCCAGTGGGAGCATGCAGACTGAAATCCACTCATGTATTTTTAACACACAAAAAAGTCATAAACAAATAAAGTGGCAACCCCCTTCATAGAAAATGTGCAATCTGAGCGAGCGGTGGGCGTGCGCTCCTGTAAAGTGCGTTATGTGTCTGCTGGGTTGTGGGGAGGAGCGTTTCAAAAAAACAAAAAACACCGTTATATATCAGTGTTGAAGCACTTTGAGTCAGAGATGTTGTTGATCTAAATGTGTGATCACAGTTTAGTGTCCCATTAAGTGGTGAGGGTCAATTTTAAGCCTTCAAAAATATCCCAGAATCCAATGCCAGGTCTTCAGATCACTTTTGTCCAACCAACAGTCCTAAACAGTCCACAAATATTAAAATTAAAACTAAATAAAACCATAAAGGAGCAAATCCCCAAGCTGTAGGCTCACAGATATACCCCAAGACTTGGACCTGACTGATTAGTTGAGACTTACACCCTAAATTCAAAGAGAACAACACAGTCTTTAGTTTCAACCTGGTAAACAAGAGCTATAACAGCAACAGGTAGGCCTCACAGAGCCACACATTTATTTTCAAGACCCACATCTTCAGCTTTATGAAAACATATGAAATGTTCAAATCCCTTTTAATGCTCAGAATTCATAGAGCTGAAAGACTTTTGCTTGTCTCCAATAACAGGCTGGAGCCTGCAAATGGTGTGAATGATTATCCAGGACACGAGTGTAAGGTGTTCACGTGTAAGGGCCTCAACCTGTCTCCCGACAGGAGTGTGGAAGGTGGTTGCAGGATGAGAAGTGTGGGGGTTGGGGGCTCCTTGAGCTCTCTCTCTAAGTAAGTTTGAGCTCCTCCCTTGAGGATGTTTGGTTTTCATTCACTGGTTCGAACCATGGGTGGAGCCTTTCCATGTGGAGTTTACACGTTCCTCCATGTCTGTGTGGGTCCTCTCCAGGTACTCCGGCTTCCTCCCACAAAGACAAGACCGGTGACTCTAAATTGCCCGTAGGTGTCAATGTGAGTGTGCGTGGTTGTTTGTCTCTATGAGCCCTGCATGACCTGGCTACTTTGTCCAGGATGTACCCTGCCTCTCCCCCTAAGTTGGCTGGGAGGCTCTGGTCCCTGCCATGACCCGGATCAACTGCATTATTTCCTCTTGTTTTATTGAATCAGAATCAGAAATACTTTATTTTACTATTACTTACTTTATATTACTTTAAAACAGGATGAATTCATGCTTATTACAAACAAACTTATCAGGTTTTAAACTATGCAGTTTACAAAAAAAGGCATGTTATTCAGCCCTGAAGAGAAGGCGGGACAGAACAACAATCATACAACAAGTGATCTATTGTATAAGAGGCCGAGCTGCCAGCTCCTACAGTGACAACAGCCTAAATAAACCAGAGCGATACGCAGTGATTTGTCTGAATAAGAAGCTCACGGCTCTCAGGCTCTTAAACTGGAAAAACTTGCTTTCTTGCTCCTAGGAGAATTAATGCACATTTGTATTCTGTCAATCACAAAGCTCAGTGCAACAATCCCAAACTCACTGCAGGAGAATATATTTCATCTCATGTATGAAGTTACAGTCGTGTAGGCCACTTTAAATTTTGACCTTCCCTGATGTAACTGAGTTGAATATGTCCGCCGTAAGCGGGACGTAATTCTTGTCTTTTTCATCCAGAAAGTAGAGCGGGTCCGTTATTTGATTTGGGTTGAAGCCCTCCTCCACCAGCGTCGCCTTCAAATGCTTGAAGGTGCCTGTAACGTCCAAGGAACTCTGTAACCAGTCAAAGTACAATGAATTGTTACAGAGGGGACTGACGGGTGGTCAAAATGTTTGGTAAAAATATAAGATCACTTCAGCAAACATACCCGAATCCTTATAAATCGTGGCCTTGCGTAGGCCGGCAGGAGGTTTTCAACATGTTTAAAAACATCTACTGAGTCAAAACTCTGTCCTTCACTCAACTTGACAGCAGCCATCCCAACTCTCCCCTCCAGACCTGCAAAAGAACGTTGAAATCACAGAAAGTCTGAATTTTGAACTGTGGACATGTGGTTGTTTACTAAGCAGAGAGTTTTTGTTTGTTTGTTTGTTTTATTGCATTATGGGAAATGTAGGACTGAGTGGCTGCGGCCATTGTGGTCACAATTAAAAATGTCTGCGCTATAAACATTTAATAAAAGTTAGTCTGGATTTTGTTACTTCTTACGTATGGCCGATAATCATCTGTTAGTTTGGGAAATAAATAATTTGGAGGCTTTGGGGGTGTTACACTGTGAGCTACATTTATTTACACCAGAGGTAACATATGGCCTGTATGCCAGAACTGGCTGAATCCAGCCCAGGCTCAGGAAACTTTTGGAGTTATTAAGAATATCTTTTTAAGCGGATTGGACAAAATGGCAGAAGTCACATTGAATCAGAAAGAATATACGAATCGTGTCTAAAAATGTGACTCACTTCTGACTCGCTGACTGAAGCGATTCTTTGACACATATTGTGTCACAGTCACTGCTGCTCTCAGTCTTTACCAAGGTGGTGGTCAGTTGTTGACATCAGTGTTCAGCCAGACTGAGCATGATTCACCGGGAGTCGCTGACATTGGCCACACTTGGCTACAGCCTTCTTGTATTTGAATCATTTGTCTTATTTCGGACAAAGTTTATGACCGGGGTACTGATCTCAGCTGACCACTGAAGTGTAAATACAACAGGGAGACTGGGTCAAGTTGCATGATACTCAGGTTTAAAGTCCAAGTTGTGACATTTTACTTCAACACATGATGGACTGCTGGCAAAGAGTGTGTCTGGTTAATGGTAGATGTATTCATTCTAACTTTTATTGCTGCATTGCTGCTTTTATTGCTCTTTGACTATACATATCCAGACTGCAAACAGTATAGTCAATGTCTGACTGGGCATTTTATAAGTTTAGTTCAATAGACCGGTCGTCTGAGGACAAACAAGATAAGTATGACATGGTCACATAATGTTTACTTTAACCAGAACAATCCATTAAATAACCGACTGACAGAATATAATGTGTAATACTGAGGCTTCAATGGATAGACTGGTTGTACCTGTCAGATCTTGCCATGAGATAACTAAAACCAGCATAACAAAGATCGCCTTTTACCTGAAATACTGAAAGCTTAAACGATTAATCAGTTTGTCGACTGACAGTTTAATGGTCTATGTGATATTCTGAAGTGTCCCTCTCTTAAGTGCTGCTTTTCTTTGTTTTTATGTTATCGTGTTGGACGGTCTTCAAACTGCTTTCAAAATAAATTCATCCCTACGTCTTGACATTCATAGATCAGTTGATTGAGCAAGAAAATAATTGGCAAATGAATCATGCTGAAAATAATTATTACTTGTTCGTTTGCCTCATGATTTCTGCTCACACACTTTCTTTAGCAGCAAAGAGAAAATGTACAGTGAAAATTACCCGGCACTGTGACTCCGTACACGTTGGCTTCTTTAATGCAGTCAACCAGTGTGATGACGTCTGCCACCTCATTTGTGGACACGTTCTCTCCTTTCCATCTATTCATAATAACAATAAAAAACAACTTTAAGGCTTTGTGCAGTCAGGTTTTTAAGCTGAAACACAAGATGAACTCACCTAAAAGTGTCTCCAACCCGATCCTGAAAGTAGATGAAATTGTCTTCATCGATGCTCAGCAGGTCACCAGTGTTGAAGTACAGGTCTCCTTTCTTGTGGACATTATGCAACCTCTTCTTCTCAGTTTGCTGCAGGTCTCTTACATAACCACTGAACGGCGCATTCATTGATATTTCACACACCAGAAGTCCGGGCTCACCTGTGGAAAGTTAATACGAGAGAGGTAATCTTAAACGTAAGCTGATCCTGTCTTTACTGCACCACCTGTGTATTGAAGAACAAATGAGACAGAGGTAATTCGAGTATAGGCAACATCCTTATAGCGCCGTGAAAACATTCACTGTGTGTGTGACAGTGTGGTAAAGAATGGTGACCAATACAGATTTAGGAAGGTATAAAACTATATAATGCTAACTATATGATGAATTACTTTAAAACTGTAAAGTCATCCACAATTCCAAGGTGATGTATCCTGCTGTCCCCTGATTTCTCCTTCACACACGCATTCCTGTGTATTAAGCTGAAGTACGGCCTCATATAGTCGACACACATTAAAATCTCTAAGTTAAAATTGACCCAGTGTGGGATCAGTCTAGCACCGATGCAAAACTGGGTTCATTTTACCTAATGATCCTCAATAATAAAATAAAAATATCACCAACATTAGTGTTGACTTGACTGTGTCTAAATTATTATTGCGTTGGTGCTATGTTAACATTGGGTACATTTTTAATCCAGTGACTCCACCTTTAATTTGGTTGTTTACATGTTCAGTTAATTCTTTTTGTTGTTATTAATTTATAAACAGCTGTATGTTGAGTTTCCCTACGATGAGCTAATGATTTATTCGAAGATTATTCTTTACTTGTTCTTCTACTTGTTTGTGTATTTCTTCTTTTTTTGGGGCCAAAGAATTGTCAAATACTACTTTAACTTTAAACTATATAATGTAAACTTATATTAACGCACCTTTGGCAGCTTCAATGCAGAATCCAGCAGAATCCCGCACAGGTTGTTCTTTATCTACGTCAAATTTGATCAGAGAATATGGAAAATACTTCTGCAAGATAAAAAGAAAGAAAAAATATTATTGGTTTAACAACTTTTACTTTATAATATGGAATGAAACATGTACCTTCTTGGACCTTCACCTTGTGGAGGTAGGTGTCTCGCCCAACAGCCCCGATCTTGCCGGAGTAATTCAGCAGACTAAAATTTCCTTCTGTTGCTCCATAAAACTCTCTGATTTGAATGTTTCCAAACCTGTTGATGAACTCTTTCCAAACGTCTGCCCTGATCCCGTTACCTATCGCAAGTCTTACTTTGTGCCTCCGATCATTGATTTTCTATTGGGAAGGAGAATTGTTGTTAGTGGGTGCTTGCTGTGTTAATACAGAGCTGTGACGTACAGTACATACCCTTGGTGTGTTGCAGAGGTAGCGCATTATTTCACCAATGTACTGTATGACAGTGACGTTATATTTTCTGCAGTCATCCCAGAACTGCGATGCAGAAAATTTATTTCTTAAAGCCAAGGTGATACCTGCACACAGCAACAAGATGACAAAAACAAAAAATTGGCAACATTCAATATTTTACTTTTCCTCAACAAATCCATGGAAAGACCAAAAAAAACAACAACAACAATGAATGAATCTAAATAACAGAAATCGTCTTTGTAGCTGAAGCCTAAAAAGGTTTATTCCTCTGCAGTATTTTCTGAAAACATAAAAATAAGTCACACTGTGTTCCTTCATCACGACTAACAAAGATACTGCAGTTCATTTTCACTCAATCCCACTGATGTGCAGCACCCTGCTGCTGTAAATACTTGCTGTTCCTTCACTTTATCCATTTCATCCACACCACTAATCATGTTCCATATCTGTTAATATATCTGTTTGTGGTTTGTTTGTTATTGTTACCTATGTGTGATCTTTATTTTCATCCTAAGCACAAATCTGAGGAGCCCTAATTGTTTTCTACATCACTATCTTTCCAAGTTTCCCTTGGCAACTGGGAATGTTTGCCCTGAATGCCAAGTGTGTATTAATCCACAGCTAAAAAAAAGAGTCCTCAACAAATGTGTTACTTAATATTGTTTTGGTGCACAGTGCAGCTGTTT
The DNA here is from genome assembly GCF_000972845.2 of Larimichthys crocea. Classification (NCBI taxonomy): domain Eukaryota; kingdom Metazoa; phylum Chordata; class Actinopteri; family Sciaenidae; genus Larimichthys; species Larimichthys crocea. The sequence continues at coordinate 14,712,524 of NC_040031.1, read as the reverse complement.
ATGTTTATTTTTGTTTTTACAGATCTAGGCTGAGTGCCACACACAAGGTGGAAAGTATTGAGAGACAGACGAATGCATTGTTGTTTTTTGTCTTTTCGTTGTATTTGCTGACAGTAAGAAAAGCATTTTATACCAGCCTGAACAAAATTACTGACGCCGTTAAACCCTTTCCCTCTCAGTTCATCAAAAAATAGACCCAAATGTGTGCATACCCATCTCAATAGAGCCAGTGAAACCAAGAAATCCAGCGGTGTGATAGAGAGGGAGGCTAACATAAACCACATCTTTGGAGTTCACTCCTGATACAGGCGGGAGCAAAGAGAGGCTCCACAGCTTTGAATGAGTGATCAAAGCTGCTTTAGGGAAACCTGTTAAAGAGAAAAGCCAGAGACAAGTGTACTGTTAGACAGATCACTTACTGTTAAATCCTGAACACCTGAAGTAGCTCACCTGTTGTCCCTGATGTGTATATGTAGACTGCTGGACTCTGCAAGGTTAGATGTGACCTTAAATTCTTGGGTATAGGCTCAGAGGAGACCTGGTTCATTTTGTCTTTAAAGCTCTTGAAATCTGGAGATGTGCATCTATCAGCCAGGATGAAAACAGAGACCTGCTGCTCTGACAGACTGGGCAGGACCTCCTCCACAGCATCCTGTAACTCTGGGAACAAAACCAAGCACACAGTGTGACAAGTAGGCTACTTTTATTCATTTGGGTTTATCCTTGCTGTATGTCTTTCTTTCTCATAGATAATTATCTCAAGATAATTTCATGTTCTAAGTTTCCTCGTGTTTTTCCGGTTAGTTTCTTTTTAAGTTGCAAAGAAATGATTCACTCCTCAGTGTAACTACACGTCATACTTTCATCATAGTTTCACTTTTTCTTGTGTTTTCTGTCATCCAGGATATTACGATACAACTACAATAAATAATGCTGCTTTAAGCTTTCTGTGAGAGTAACCAACGTCATGCACTGTACTTTAAAACAAGTTTGAGGTATTTGTACTTTAGTTAAGAGTTTCTATTTTATATATTATTATACTCCACTACATATTCAAGCAGAAAGGTTTTACTCCACTGCAATTGGAGTACTACAGATTTATATTTGACATGAACACCATGTTATGAGCTCAGAAAAGTTGATTTATGGTAAGGATTAAACTGCCATCTGTCCATAAAGTAGAACTTAAATGAGTTCCTCCTCTACCAGCTGCAGCATTAAAACACTTGAATCAATAACAATCATTTTTAAATGTTATATTACAGAGCTATTCAGATCCGTTACTTAAGTAGTATCACTAAAAGTACAAAATTATGATGCTATAATATTAAAAGTAATATGCAGATTGGGTACAATTTATTATTTCTGGTGCATTTAACTGTAAACAGTATTTTAAATATTGTTAGTTTACTATTTTAAGTAACTAAAGTGTAGTAAACAGCTGTAGTGTGGTACAAAGTACAACATCTAGTGGAGTATTTATAGGCTGATAAATCTATAAATCTGATTACACACAACAGAACCAAAGGTAACACAAACACAACGTAGTATAATTTACAACACAACAGGACTGAGCAGACATGACATGCAAACCTTCAGCTGCGATCAGAGTCCGGGCCCCGCTGCAGTTGAAGCAGTGCAGCAGAGATTTGGATCTGATGTTGTAGTTGAGAAAAGCAGCTGAACATCCGAGCTTGACCAAACCCAACCACAGCCACAGAAACATGGGCTCATTCCCGAGGAAAAGCGCAACAGTGTCACCTTGTTTAACAAGCCCAGTGTGCAGGAGAACTCTCGCAGCTTTGTTGCTGAGTTCATCAGCGTCCCTGTAGGTAAAAGTCTCATCTCTAAAGAGGATGAAAGGTTTGTCGGGCTGCGCCTTCACCACGTCGAAAAAACGGTCCAGGATTGTGTAATTCGTCTGATAGTATTTTCGGACGAGGCGCCTTAATTTTAATTTAAAGAGCACATGGTGGACATCCTGGAAAAAGTAAGGATGGTGGAATAAAAATGCGAGAGAAAGAAAAAGCACAGCGGCAAACACGATCCAGACAAACATGTTTATCTCTGAGAAACTTCAGCAGCATGTCGGGTTCAAGTCTGGAAATAAAAAACAAAAACAAGTCAGTCATAAAAGATATGAGGAGGAGGAGGAGGAGGAGGAGCAGAGACATCATATCAGGGGTTAGAAAATGTTTACATACTAGTTATAGAATAACAGATTAACCAAAGGAGATATAATCAGTGATTTACAGAATAGAAAAACACTGTGGGCACTAGCTGGAAAATAGAAATAGTGATGAAGCAATAGAAGAACAAAAAGTTTGAGAAAGAGGTACATTTAATTGCAGCAAAGACTTTCCAGTAAACCAACATGCAACACTGTGTGTGACCTGAATGGAACGGGACCTTTAATCAGTATCATTGGTAACACCTGTGTTTACCTGCAGGCAGCCCAATGTGACACCTCAACAGTCATGAGGTGACACTAGAAGCAAAAGAGAAACATGAACTCACCATAAACACCCCTGAAGAAATAGCTTTCTATAAACTAGATTTTATTTTAACACTACAACTATCACATTTCTCTGATCGGTTCGTACAAGGCTGAAAAAAAAGTTCTTCAACTTAAAAAACTTTTTTCTCTGATTGCATTTACAGTCATACCCCTGCATTTCTGTCACATAGACTACTGCTCCCAGAAATCTGTGTTCTGTGGCGTTTTCATGTTTATTTCTTCTGTTTGCACTGAAACAAACAAACAAACAAAAAAAGCCAAATCTAAGACATTTTACACAAAACTCAAAAAATTGACTGGAAAAAATTATTGGTACCCTTAACTTAATATTTCTGACTGTTCGTTGCACTGATTGGGCAAAACTTACTGAAATCTTTAGTACACCTCTGATTACGTATACTTTCAATGATCAATACATCAACAGTCTAAATGTCCTCCTTGGTAGTTTTAACCTCTCAGATAGTAAAATCCAGATAAAGCTTTGAGTAAAAGTATTGATGTGACTTTATGTCTGTGTAGAATGTGAACAGTAACATGAACTGTGAACTGTGAACTGTGAACTGGCTGTAAAGTCAGTACTGTCTTGTTATCTTGAGCAGGCGTAAGTCTTTTGCATTTTGCAGATTCACAATCTTTGAAAAATCTATTTCACCGACAGTCTTTGAGCATGCTTTCCACTGCCTCTGCCACTGACTCTTGGGGCTTTATTGCTTAAATTTAGTGAGACAACTTGGAAAAAAAGTGAGGATGACGGAATAAAACTGCAAGAAAATGATTGTTCATCTGTGAAAGACTTCAGATCACCAGGGCGTAGGTATAAAGACAAAGTTTAAGAGGTCAGGGCTAAAGCACACACTGTAAATGTTTACATACTAGTTATAAAGTAACAGATTGACTAAAGGATTTATAACCAGTGATTTACTGAATATAAATCAGTGTGCACTTGCTGGATTTCCATAGAAGCTATAAATAGTAATAAAGCAATGGAAGAACAGGACGAGAGACTGTTAACGGCAATTAACTGAACAATTATTTTCATTATCAATCAAAGCTGTAAAATATTATAAAATGTCTGAATATGAAAAATGTCACTCAAACAAATGATTACTTCTTCGTTTGTCATAAAATGGTTTATTAAAATGAATGAAGCAATATATAAAAACACATGTATAATCTATGCACAGCATATATCATTAACTTAATATAAAATATTTCAAAAATATAAAAAGACACAGACACATTGAAATCTAAATCCCAGAGAGAGAACCGAACACAGTGTGACATACACCTGCACTTCATCTCATGCACTTATCGCTAAACAAACACACGGACGCAGAAGAAACACCTGAACACTCGTAAACATCGGTGGAAAGATGGTAAAATTTGCACTACAACTATTCTAAGAGCACAGTATGGTGATGAGACAGAAGTTTACTCAAATATGTAGCTGTAAAGACAATGTCAGTCTTGAAACTTTAAGGCGAGTATGAGACGCTAAAAGAAAGATAATGGAGTGAGAGAGATTAACTCCACCAGGAGGTACAAAATGTAAACAGTGTTTCTTTTATCAAACTATGCATTGAAGCAGTAATTTGATATTTTTGGGGAAATACTGATTGTCTTGTCGAGATTTAAATGAGAAGATCGATACCACTCATGTCTGTAGTAAATGTGAAGCTTAGCAATACGACTGCTACTGGCTCAGTTTGAAAATCCACCTAGCAGAACCTCAAAACCTCACCAACACATTATTATCTTGTTTGTTTAAATCTAGTATAATATCCTGGACAATAAATAGTAAATAAACATTATATCTTGTTTGTCATTTCCTGTCTGGGCACTGAGAGTCACTGGGGTCCCCGCTGGTCGGCTGGTCGGCACAACAATGCTCCTGGAAATAGCCCAGGACGTTGTTTTTATGTTTTTGTACAGATTAAACAAATGAAATATAATTAGTGAGTTTTACAGGTGCTGGTGGGTGGATTTTATTAACTTTGGGCATCGCCAGGCTCGCTGTTTCCAAGCTTTATGCTAAACTAAACAAACCATTCTTTAACAATGTTAACAATGTTAACACAATACACACACACTGCAAGCAGCTACGAAGGCAAAGATTCTACTTCATGTAAACTTTGGACGCTGTATTAAAAAGGCACTGTTTGGTAAGCTAACTGAAATCTCTGGACTTCATACCTGCCCTTCACTTTCACATCATTTTTGTTGGTAGAATGGACTATCGAAGCCGCTGTCCTGCTGCCGCTGTCTCAACTCAGAGAACAGAGGCCTGGAACAAACTCCACGCTGCTGCTCAGCCTCGGAGCCAGGGGTGGGCTCCCTGTGTGTACTCCGCTGTGCATAGTTCAAGGTCTGGGTGCGAGGCGTCGTCTTGGCAATTTCGTTATAAACTGTCATGTCAGAAACATCCGGGGTGAGGCCTCCAAACTCTCCTGAGTCGCTGGCTGATGCAGCAGAGACAGAAAACGGCTTCACTGGTTCGACTTTCCTTCCCGAGTAGGAGAATCTGGAAACCTGGAAGCCCGTATCCGAGTCACTACTGCTCATACTCCAGTCGGTCCGTTTCTCTTCCCTGACAGGAGCCTCCTGGATGAGGAAAGGTTTGTTCTGTCGTTCTGCGTCGGTCTGTCGGCGGTTGTCTGCTTTGCTAAAGTCAGCTCCCTGCAGATACATCTCCCTGTTTTTGCTCCTCACAGACCCGCTGACAAAATCCACCTGGGATGGAGTAGCCATCTGTTGAGATGGTTTGTTGGATCGGAGGTGTGTGGAAGCAGCAGTTTGGGGTTTCTGCCCTGCATCTACAGGGGCCTCTTCCTTTCCAGAAGCAGCATTGTCCTGGTGACTCAAAGGTTTAGTCCTTGCTGCAGCAGATTGTTTCTGCTCTGAATCAGCATTAATCTTCTCCCTGTGGGATCTGTCCTCTGGCCTGATGTCAGGAAGCTCAGTTAGTGTCGACAGCTTCTTACTAAAACCTGCGTTTCTACCTAGAGGGCAGTCAGCTGTGGACACAAACAACCTGTCAATACAAACCACTAATTCACACCACAGTGACGTTTTGAAACAAACAAAGAAAAACAAAAAAATCACAATCTGACTCACTTTGTAAACTGTAGTTCTTTCCAGATTTACTTTTGATAGGCGTCTCCAGCACTTTAGCCATGGCCGCCAGCTTGCTTGCAGCATTCATTATTTTCTTTTCAGCCCTGCACAAGACAGGAAGATCAATACAATTAGCCTGAGGAGCCATGATGAAGTAAGCAAACAAGTTTAGGACAATTATGGCCTCTTGCCCTGTAGTCTTTCCTCCGTCCTCCAGTAACTCCTGCAGACAGGTCAGATAATAGTGTCGCATCTTTCTGGCAGTGTCCTGCCTCTCCCTCTGCACCTCCATGCGGATCATCTCCGCCGCTCGCTCCCGACTCTCCTGGAGGTAGCGCAGCATGTCTCCTGCCGTGAAAACACAATTGTGATTTGTACTTTTCACCAGAATTATATAGCAAGGTTTGACACATAAGCATATAAACACACAAACCTACAGCAGATTCACAAGTTAACGAATACATAGTGTGGTACTGGACGTCATACATAGTACAGAAATATATATTATCTAGTTTTGTCTGCACTGCTTCCTTTCTCGACCCTCGAAGTTCACACATGTATATAAAAAAAAAAAATCAGCACCATTACAAACCTCTGATCTTTTCTACAGTCATCAAATATTGCTGTTTCATCTCCTCAAGTCCTTGCTGAAGACTTTGTTGTTGATCAGAGCTCCTGTAAGCAAGAACAATTCATCTGTTAGCATTGTATTGTTGTCATAGTGTAATGTACTGTTATTGTTTGGTTTTTGACATACTTGACATGTAACAGTCGACACAAGTAAAAATACAGCTAGTGAAACAGTATTTCATATTACTAGAAATTGAACTAAAGATACGGAATTACAAAAACAAGACACACCCTGAGGATTCTTTGGCTCTCTTCACCTCCTCTAGCTGGTGCAGATACTCTTCCTTTGCCTTTTGTAAACTGCTTCCATGCTCATCTACAATAAAACAGTGTTGGAGAACATCAACACAGACACTGTGTCAGATGAATAAACATATTCAGACATTCTGAGTGCATTAAATACCTTTTAGCTGCTGCATTGCAGCTTTGTGCTCTCGAACAGTGTGCTGGAGTTGACGACAGGCTTTCTCTAAATGTCTCTGGAGCTCCTGGTTCTTCTTCTGCAGCTTACTGACAGTCTCAGCGCACTCCTTCCTGCAACGGGTTTGTTCTTTCCTCTGTGACAAAGAGCCTGGAAACGGTGTGACAAAAGATATTCAGGTAAATTCTGCTATAGCTTAAAGAGAATAATAACTGCTCTATGGTACAACACCTTCATAAGAGCACATTACATACTTTGCATTTTGTTGATTTCTCTCTCATGCTGTTGCTGGGTTTCTTTTAGCACACACATCAGTCTCTCTTCACTTATCTGTGGGAGGCACAAATTAAAAAGATAAAGGGCAAAAGCAATTCAAACATTGTACTCAATAAAAGACACATCTAAAAAAAGAATCTGGCGCAATCACACAAAACATAATTTAATACTAAAGTGTTTTTACATGGCGGTGCTTGTACTTGTGATAAGGGAGAGGCTGTCCACGCATTGACGTGCACATTGCAGGTTGAAATGTTGCATTCATTAAAAAAAGATTGGGTTAGCTTGCAGATTTCATTGTGTGCACAGCTCTTTTTTCTTTGTTGGCGTTTTTTTTAATGTGGTCCTGAACTCATCTGGGTTTAAATATGAACACCTTTTGTGCTTTGGGTACTTCTCATGTCACAATGCTGTCACCAGAGCCAACCCCCCTAAACGGTTAACAGATAAAATCACTTATTTCATCTTTAGACAGTAATACAATAACAACTCACTTTCTTCCATTCCTTCTTGGCTTGTGTTACTGCTCTGCTGACGATGTCTTTGCAGGACGCTTGGATGATATGTGTTATTGTGCCCTCTGACGTGGCCCCGCTGGTCCTCCTGATGTCTTCAGTGGCCCGCTGATCTGTTTTGGGATCCCTGAGAAGTTGTGCCTGGACCTCAGCCAGAGCAGTCTGCAGCTCTGCGAGTAATTCCTCTCTCTGGACCTGCTCTTTCTCTGAGTATTGACACCTCCACTCCTCTTCTCGGGTCGCCAGAGTCTGCTGAATCTTGGCTTCCATCTGCAGGAGCAGCTCATTCTTCTGGAGGTCGGCATCCTCTCTGGCCTGCTTCAAAGCCTGTTCCAGCTTTGTGCACTGCTCTTGCAGCTTGGTTTGGTACACCTGCTCACTGCGGATCTGGATGACAGAGATCTCCTGTTGTTTGTCTCGGTTCCAGGCTGCTCTAGCTCCAGCCAGCTCAGCCTTCAGCAGGGCAGCTTGCTCTCTTCTCACTTGCTCCAGCCGAGTCTGGAGAGTTGCCACCTCGTCTTGGAGCTCCTCCACCCGTTGGTTTCCAGAGCTCTGTTCCTCCAGCTGGTTCCTTTGCTTCCTATGCCACTGCTCCTCTGCCTCCCTCAGGGCCTGGGATACCTGACACATTTACATGAAAATATACACCGTCAGAAAAGAAAAGCCCACTGACAACAGAGTGATGTTTTCTCACGTCATATGTCATACCTGTTTTTCTTGTAGTTCTTTCCATTTCTGCCTTTCTGCTTGGAGAGACGCTTGATATTCTGGTAATGAAGTAAAATCTTCAATCCAGCGATTGTAGGCTCTTGTTACTGCACCTTCAACCTGAAACACATTTATGTCCACCGTTTAGTTTAGTTTCCCTGATGAAGGCAAGATTTTGGGGAATAGAGAATGTTGGAGAATAGTTGTGCAACATTTAATTTAGATGGACCACTACTTCCCAATCATTTTAAATAATAGAGGGATGAATCAGATAAATCATCAAAAAAGTCTAACATTTGTATTTTAGAAAACCCACTGACCTGATTGGCCATGTCCTCCAGGTGTTTCTCGTGTAGCTCTCTCTGGGTGTGTTTCCTGGCTTCTTCCACAGCTTTGCGTTTGACTTTGTCAGCTTCCATTTCCAGCTGCTGTTTCTGGGCACTGAGCCTCGAGTCCAGCTCCTCGACAGTAATTGTCACACTGCTGGCCTCATTCTCATTTGCCTGGCACGATGCCACAGCAGTCTCTCTATGTTTCTCTCTCCTAGCCTCCTCCAGTCTCTGGACCCAAGTCTTCTCCACCTGTATGGAAGCAGTAAAAACTTTCAAATCTGGTGTAAAATCAATGAGTTCAGGTAGCTGGACGGCAATTGTGGGAAATCCTACCTGTTGTAGTTCCTCTTTCCAAGCTGCCTTGGCCAAGGCGACATGAGTGTCCACCTGCTGCTGGATGTCAGTCTCCTTTTCTTTGGACCAGAGAGCTTTGAGCTGGTTTACGGAGGCCTGATGCTGAGCCTCAAGCTCAGCCCTCAGCTTCTCCACAGCTGTTTCACTCTGCTCTCTCATGTTTTGCTGGTGATGAGAAACAAATTACAAATAATTCTCACTCCACGAGCGATCTCTGTTGGGTACAGTCAAACTACAGGGTGTCAAAAATAGTAAAAGCTACGAATATTAATCTACATAGAAAAACAATCATGTGTTTTGACTTTGTATACCTCTCTCTCTCTGATAGAAGCCTCCTCCTTCTCCCTGTCGCGTATGCGCTCTTCAAGCGTGTCCTTCTCCTTGCAGACAGATATGTAACACTCTTGCACAGCCAACATCTTATCATTAGTCTCCGATAACTGGGTCCTGTGGAGAGGTAATAAATATTGTAGACGAGCTGCAGAAGTTTCTAGATAACCCAGTTTTTCAGTGACAGGTGCAGAGGACTTACTGCAATTGTTGGATCTGCTGTTGGTGCTGTGCAGTCAGCTCTTCAACCTGAGCGTCATGTTCCAGCATGAGCTCTGTTCTGATCTGGTTCACCACGTCGTCCCTATACTGCTGATGAATTCGCTCGGATCTACATGAGGAATCAGAAACGTAGAAATGAACACCCACATAATAAGACTACACTAAATTTAATCTTATTTCCCTCCTCTGTTCTTTACCTTTCAGATGCCTCCTGCTTCTCTTGGTCCAGTTCCTGGATCATCTCCCTCATCTTAATGCAAAGCTCAGAGTTGGCTGACCTCACCTTCTCTTCACTCTGTTTCAGCTCTGTATACTTTTTTTCTAACACCTAGAAATCGGATAGAACATTAATCTTTTCTTATACTGTAGTCTGAAAAAAAAAGAACATAATTAATTTGACGATTAACTACAACCAACCTGCACTTGTTCCTGCAAGTGTCGGTTGTCCTCATGTAGTCTCATGAACTCTTTCTGAGACTCTCCGGTTATGTCGAGTTGTTTCATCTGGCTGGCGCCTCTGATCTGTGAACACACAGTTGTTTTATAATCACTGTTTGCATTAGTGCCATTAATCTCTTATCTTTTTATTTATGCATCATCTTATGTTTGTTTTTATGTCACCACATCTTATTAGATAGTTAGATAGTTAACAACAGTACAGTTGCAGTACAGTCAAATGCTTAATTAAAGCTTGTGTCTGGTTATGTAGAGGAGAGTACTCACCGAAGAACTGAGCTTGGCTTCATCTAACTGGGTCTGCAGCTCATTTGCTTGACGCTGACAGAGTTGGAGCTCCTCCTGCAGCTGACTGATCTTCTGACGCTTCCCCTTCAGACTACCCAGACAGCGCTGCATCTCCACTCGCAGCAGACGCAAAGCTTCATCTTTGGGCAGCTTGGAGTCTGACAGGTGAGCCAGGGCAGTACTGACCAAAGAGCAGGTAAAGTTAGAGTTTGTTGGCTATTGATAGACGTGGTAATAATACAATAGAAATAATGCAAGTTGACAAATCACTCATGGTGAAAAGACAAGGACACAGATAGAGCAGAGTCACTGTAATGATGATAATGACTTTGCTCTATAAAATATGATGTACCTGTGAAGCAGACCATTTTTCTTGTTGGTTTTCTTTAATCCTAAATCCACACAGGACTCAGACAGCTGGTTCTCCCAGTCAGTGCTCAGGTCTATTGCAATAACACCATGTTTCACACTAGATTCATACAGAGTGATCTGCTCCTTCAAATCAGCCAGATCCTCCTTTAGGATATAAATCAAAAGATAAAAAGTTCAAATTAGCCAAAGGTTTAGGCAAAGGTTTAGGAGAGTGGTCCCATTCTGAGGGAGAAAAAAATAGAAAGGGAGCAAACCTGTAAGACTTTGTTCATGTTTTCACTCAGTGCCTTAGCTGATGTAGCCTGTTGTAGTTTGATTTGCACCTGAGTCATCTCCTGCACTGAACCTAAAGAAAAGATGATTCGCAATTGAGCATATTAAACTGTGCAGAGAAGTTGCTCACTCTGTGATCTCTTCTTGACACAGTTTTATTTAGACAAAACTGCAGTCTGCATTCACCCCTTCACTCACTCGTCTGCAGCAGCTTGGCAGATTGTTGTTGACTCTCCTCCAGACGCTGAGTGAGGGCGTTGACGACTCTTGCTCTCTCCAGCTGCTCCTCTTCTCTCTGGCGCTCCAACTGCTTCACCTGCTCTCGTAACCTCTGACCAACATCGACCTGGAAGCAGAACAAAACAAAAACAAACAACACAAGAGTTAACTTTTACTTCTCTTTACTTTGTCTGAATTCAAACGTGGATAGGTTGTTAAAACATTTATGAAATGTTTTTCATTGCTGCAGACCTGTTCGTTCAGAGCATGAGAGGTAGAGTCCAGCTTCTGCTGTAGTGTCAATAGTGCAGCGTCATGCTGCTCCTTTATAACAGCGAGGTCTCTGTCATGCTGCTCCCGCGATCTGGACAGAGTGTCAGAGCGACAAAGCTCCAACATCTGCTGCTTCATGCTGTCCACTGCGGCTTCTGCCACCCTCTGCTTCTTCATGTTCTACAAACAAAATAAAACTACTGTATACACAAAAATCCATCTAATATAGATGTGATACCTGATTAAGAAGGTAAGAAGATGGAAAACAGGAGTGTGTGTCAGCACAGGACTTACCTCCTGGTCTCTCTCAGTAAGGACCTTGAGTTGCTGCTCCATTGCCTTGAATTTGTTTTGCATTTGAGCCTCTCGGCCCTTGGCCTCTTCAACCAATCGACTTGATTCCTTTAGACTTACAGCGAGGCCGTCCTTTTCATCTATTGATTAAAATAGAAAATGGTATTCCGTTTACAAAAGAAGCACATCCAACAAGAGAGCCAGGATACAAAAAGCTGCACAGGATGACTGTGTTTCTATCCTCTTATATCCGCATATATACACATGCACACACACATTCTCCTAAACTTTCAAGACAGAAAAAATTATTTGTTTATTCCAAGTTCAAGTAATTTGTTCAATCAGCTTGAATTCTAGCTTTGAATGAATATAAGTAATAATAATAAATCAAAACATGCAATAACATTTGATTTTTAATCCTTAAAGTACTACAAAAATATGCAAATCCTATAAATTTACATGTGCGCTTCAGTAAATTCTGAAAGTAAAAACTGTGTGAAACATACCTTTTACAATCGCCAGCTGATGCTCAGCATATCTCATATTACGGCGTGAATCCTCCAGTTTTCGCTCCAAGTCTTCAATTTGTCTCTGCTGAGCCTTGTTTAAAATCTGCAGCTGGGCAAGCTGTTCCCTATCAGCAGTTTCTGAAACACAGCACACAATTTATATTCAAAACATCAATCACTTCACCTTATTTAAACTGTGCAAAGACGTTTTAATTTTCAGAAATGTCTATGAGAGCGTGGTTGTGATATAATAACACTTTAGGCTTCCAGTTTCGTAGTAGTAAAAGGTTGCAGTCCACTGAGGGCTCTATGTTTTGACATCTTGATGGATAATAAAATCCAAGAAAGGTCAAGTCTTACTTAACAATGTAAATTAAAATGACACTTTCCTGCAGTCTGGCTGAATACATCTCAAAAGAAATATAATATAAACTAATTGTTATTCATACACAAAGCATGTTTCCCATCTGATTACAGTGCAGGAGCTGGACCCGGACATTTGCTGATCTGAAATAACACTGTTAAACTTCTTTTAAGCTTCATGATATCTGTAGTTTGCATCCTTGTACATGGATCTATGCAGCTCATTGTTTTCCTCCCCCTTTCTCATTCCATCTTAGTTAAAGCGAGATTGTCCACAGAACAACTAAAGTGGAGCAGCAGAGAGTGAAGTGTTTAGCTGAACGACACTTTGCCAGCAGCTGTTGTAAACAAATAACAAAACAACACTTCAGATTCAGATCATTTGTTCAGCGTTGTAACAAGATATTTACATGTCACAGTAAATCCATTCAGCAGATAAATTAAGGCTTTAAAACTCACGTTGTGTTGAGTCAAGGAATTCTCTTTGCAGATGATCAAGTTGACCTTCCTGGTGAGCTGCCTGCGTGTTAAACATCTTTGGCTGATGGGGAGGATGGTGAGGATTGTAGCTGGCCTTGTACTGATCCACAACTCTGTCTCCCGGTCCAGACTTTACATCCTGAGGATCAAAAAAACAAAGAAACATGGTTTGTTTGAAATTAAAAAAATATTACTGTGTTCAATAATGAAAATAAACCATGTCAAAATTGCGCAATTAAACTGTGATCTCTTTCTTGAACACAAAGTTGTACAACTTGCTGGTGGAGATAACAAGGTGTTCATTTCAAATTGTTAAAGAAAAAGGTAAGGCAAATGTACTGTAGATATATTTCATAACCAAGGAAGTGCATTTAAAATAAGACTACTAAAATATGGAGAACTATATAAAATTAATTTAGAATAGACAGCAAGCCCATTTAAGAAACTCTGAGCCTTTAAGAGGCCGGAGTTACAGTCGCTGTGCTGATATTTTGGTATTCTTTAATGACAAAGCTGACCAAACATAAAAAACTCACATGAAAATGGTTTCTGGCATTGTTGTGGTCCCCATAGTTCTGGTTGTCTCTGCGTCCTCCCTCTCCATTGTACACTACAGCGTTATTGGTGCTTTGAGGGTATGGTTTGGGCTCATACTCGTCTGTGGAGAAATCATTGGTCTCCGTAGATTGTTCTGTGCCCATGCTGGTGTACGTATAATCGCCCTGGGCAAACTGATCCTGTGGCTGCTGGTTCCAGGTGTGAGGGAGAGGTTGACTTTGAGGGTGATGCCTGTTGATCGGAGCAGCTCCATCCTCATAAGCGTACTCATCTTGAGAGCGCTGATCATAGTCAACGTCATAGTTCTTCAGAGAGATATCAACAGTAATTAGTGATTGATTTTATTCCTTTAGTTTATCAGTGAAAACACCCTTAACAACCTACCTGTTCATGAGAAGCTGGCCTTGGATGAACTGACCATTGTGGAGTCCATGCAGGCTGAGGGCTGAGTGGCAAAAAAAGCATAATTTTATGACCCAAGGCGCTCCAAATCTGAGATTACTAATTCATCAGCAGCAACATGTGTGTTACCTGTTGCCAGTGTTTTTATTGCTGCAGGCAGAGTACTCCAGCTCTGGGGAGGAGGAGTCTCTGCTGTCCTCCAGCATATCATCAGGCAGGTCTGTGAGCAGCTTCTGCAGCTACGGGGAAAAAAGCACATGGAAATGAGTCACCAAGGTTGCTCCGCAACCGAGTGATAAAGTACACGGAGTGAAAAAAAAAACAGAATACATAAGCAATCACTGACAGCATGAGAGAAGAATGCGTCAGGTGATACATTTGTAGAGTCCTGGAAATAGGTTAAACACAAATGATGGTGTCTTAAGAGGAATAAGGATTTATTGTTCATGATCAGTTTGTTCTAATCTCATTCTTAAGTATCAAACATATCGATGAATCATTTAAGTAATTTATCAGGCAAAAGAAATCCAGACAGGTTTAAGCTTCCTAAATGTGACAGTTTGCCACTTCTTTTTCTGTATGTTAATCAATAATGAAAATAAGAGATTTGAAATGAGACACTCATTCTACCTCTAACAGCACTTACCAACAACTCTTTTGGTAAAGACAAGCACAAACAGAGAAACAAAACATTCACAAAAACAACATATTATTCTGAAGATATATCTTTTTGAGGGAGTAAATCACTCTCAACGACTCAAAAACAACAATGCAAATCCTCCTCTGTGTCACTAACAGATTGACCAGACTTGCCTTACGAGCAGCCATGTGTGATAGAACAAGCAGAGCCAGCTGGACTTACTTCCAACAAGGACTGTTGAATATTCCTCAAATCCTCCACTGTGTCCACAACCGAAGGACCCATATTATCCCACTTACACATTTAACAAAGATTTAAGAGGCACTCCTGCTTCAGCGGTGAAGCCACGTGAAAACCTCCTATCTTAATCTCTCTGCAGAGAAGACCTTCTGTGTGAAACATCCAAAGCGTGTCTGGCATGTTGACGGTCCTCTGTGGTATTGCTGTGTTTTGCTCCCAAAGAACTCCATTGTTTAGACAAAACATATAGCAAAGTTAACTGGAGCAGAAACATTCCAATTACTGGTGGCAAACATTTTTCCACTTCACCAACTTGCATATAATACAGTACATAGACTGCACCAGCGAAAAAGAAAAAATCCATTCTCAGAATAAATATTCCTCCAAAATCCAAACCCTCTGAGTGTCGCAGCCCACTGGAAAAGCAATCAGTGACCGCTTCATGCTCACTCTATTAAGCAGGAGAGAGTTCAAGGACAGAAACACCTTAAATAGAAAGGAAACAGGAAAAATCACAGGGCAGAGCTAGTTTCAGTGACACACCTGGAAAGAGGCCTTTCCCCTGAGCCAATAATAGCTCAGGTTAATGGTGCAACAGATTGGTGCAGGCATGAGTAATAACACAGCACGCCTGTCTAGCTGTGAAACAGGCGGCTCTTCTGAAAGTCAACAACACAAACACTAAAAAGGACCTGACCTGAGATTTAAAGCTCAAAAAGGGAGCATGCATATTAACATAAGAATAGGAGCCTGCTTACAGCACTATTTACCTACCACAGATTATTTTTTAATGACTCAAACGTGAGACACAACAATGTGCAACAGCTAGACACAAACTATCCAAACTATTTCCAACACTGCAGTGATGTGTTATACCTCTTGCTCTCTTGCATAGTCTTCCTGGTCGTATTCCTCTTCATCATGCTGAGTCTGAAGAGCAGCACTGTCAAAATCAATAGACATGATGCAGAGCCCGTGTGTGGTTTGCTCTATGAAGAGGTGCAAAAACAAACAAACATACAAACAAAACAAAGTATTTGTCAGGTTTTGTGCTTAACTTCATTACACGCTGGCTAAAAGTTAAAGAGTCAGAACACAGACACATAATGTTAACTTACCTGTTCAATGGGACGTTTCTTTTGGCGAGCTGTTTATTCCTTTATTTATTTAAATAAGTGTCGTTATTAACTGTTATCCGCATTATTGTTCAGTTAGCAGTGATGCTAACTCACCAGAGGTAGCCTCACCATGTTAGCTTCCGTTAGCTGCAACGAGCCCGACAAAAACTTACAAAAACCTTACGATAAACACGTTTGATTGCAGACGTGGGTTTGTTAGCTGATAACGATGCTTAATGATAGTTTTGCGTGTAATTCAGACTGGCAGTAAACGTATAGTGAGGTACGATGCTAGCTCCGGGCTAGCCGGTCGGACGTCCTCTTTAAGAGCCGCGGACTCGCCCACTTTGAAAACTCGCGCGCATTAGCAGCGCCAAACGGCTACAGACAGCACAGACACACACACCGAGTCTTATATCACCACAACTGACGCTAAATCACACACAGACACACTTCAACATCCCACTCGTTGTAACAAAACATGCACAGCAGGAGCTGTTTCATAGCCGGTGTTGTTGTTTTTGATACAAACCCTGAGAACTGAGAAGCTAATCGCGCTTCCATGGCAACAGCCCCTGTGGGATTATGGGAAGTGTAGTCGCTGTTCACTGCTCATACTTTAACCTGACAAAACCCTAAAAGAAGAACTTCCTCTTTGAAGACTGATAACAAAAACTTACATTTTAAAGCATAGTGTCAACTTAACTATGAATTAAATGTAATGACTTTATAATAGAACACCTAAAAGTGTTTTTGTGCACACAAGATGTTAAAATTCACACCTCTTGTTTATTTTTCATCATTCAAAAAAGACAAGACAAAAAGCACACAGTGTGTATTTTCACTGATGTTACAGTGAATTACATTAAGCGGAGAAGCCAATCACTGTTTGTTGCATTACAATATAAATAAATGCTGCCGGAGTAGTTTGGTTGCTCAGTACAAATTTGAAGCTATTTTATGATGTTCTTCATGTTTGCTTTGTTCAAGAAAAAATAAATAATAACTTTGCAATAACTGCTTGTACCATTAAGCAAAACGTTTGAATTGATAGAGTTCAAGAATTTGAAAGGATGGGTAAAAGAAAAAAGTTCAGATTGAGTGCTTGTGCATCTTCTACTCTAAAGATTTTGTTTTTGATAGCACAGCTGTCAAGAAGTACAGTGTATTTAATTATTTAAAGTTTTGTGGACGTTGGGACTTCATACTTTACTGATCCCTCAAGGGTTACTCAGGTTTCTACATGCATTTTACCCAAAACACAACTACACACACACACCAAGGGCTCATGGATATGCAAATGTGGAGTGATGGGCAGTCACACATAGTGGTGCCCTGGGTGCAGTTAGGAGTTTGGTACCCTGCTCAACCATGGCAGTGCCCAGGAGGTGAACTGGCACCTCTCCAGCTACCACATTCCATACTTCAGTCCATGCTGGATTTGAACCAACCACCCTCCGGTTCCCAAGCTAAACCCCTGTACAGAGTGAGCTGCTGCTGCCCTCTACTCTGCAGCATAGGCTCTGTTTTGATCACACAATTTGTAGAAAAATAAACTTGAAACCACAAAGTTGTATTTGTTTATATGCCAATAATTAGAAAAGAAAACAGGCCATAATATTTGTTAACTTGGGCAGCAAATGTAAAAATGTATTAATTTACAATTTTCTACATCTTTAATTGAATGACAGGGTTGCATATATAACATATTGTAAAATATTTTTTAAATATTATTTAAACTGTGTAGATGTCTAAAAAATACAAAGACTGAGATGAAACCTCTTCTACATGCTTAGCAAGTATGCAGCTTCTTGCCTGTAAGGACTGCAGCTAAAACCTCCATCCTGCAGCTGTGGGTTCATGTGACCTTTCAAGTTACTGCTAGATCTCAAATCTCCACAAGTACATGGTCTCTCACCTGAGTGAGTGCACACCAACACATGCATGCAAGCCCCAGCGCACACAGAGATGACATGGTTGGCCCTGCATACCTTTGGGGCATGTATTTATCCTATATGTATATAGGAGGCATGGGGCGTGTATGTATCTCTATAGTGCACATACAATAGGCACTCTCTGGTCTGAATCTGGACTCAAATGTATCCGTATTAATAAATTACAGTGCAATCTGAACCTAAATATCACTTGTTCACTCTAAACCTTCATGTGCCTGTGCAGTAGTATGTGCATACTATCAGACAGATATATATTAGATTGCTTTGGTGTCTTCTAAAAGTAGGCCTAAGTGATCTGTACTGTTGTACACCTGTCCTGTCTAACAATAACAAGATCTGGGTCATTTTAGTTTTAAATTTAGTATTATGTTCCCATCTTGTGGCAAAATAGTGACATGGCAGCAGCAGCAGCAGTGTGCTGCAGTGAAGTACGACTGCACCATTATCCTGCAGGTATACTTTATTTAATTTATAGTCTTAAATCTTTAAATGTAAATGTAAAATATATTAAATTATAAATTATTATTTTTAACAAGTTTATGTAAATAAAAATATTAAACATGAACAATAAACATTATCTATCTATCTATCTATCTATCTATCGCTATCTATCTATCTATCTATCTATCTATCTATCTATCTATCTATTATATATATATACACCACACACACACACACACACACACACACACACACACACACACCCACACACGTACATACATATACACATATACATTTACATTTATTCATTTAGTCATCAGCTGACGCTTTTATCCAAAGCCACTTTCAGATATATATATATTTATTTAATTAAATTAATAATATATATATATATATATATATATATATATTATATATATATATATATATATATATATATTATATATATATATATCTATATATATAGTATATGATATATAAAACATTCTATTCATGTCATATCAAAAATAGATATGTAAGTAAGTAATTAAATAAAGTTCACAGTATATATGTATGTATATATACAAATATATATATGCAGCCTACATTTTGTTGTATTTTTCTAAATTTCTTTTAACATTCTTATTCATGTCATATCAGAAATAAATACTTAATAAATATGTAAGTAAGTAAGTAAGTAAGTAAGTAAGTAAATAGTTCAAGTTTTTATGAAACCAAATGCACCTTAAACATTGCAAATATTTGCTTTTGTTGTCCCTTAAATCTTCGATGAACAGTATTTGCAAGTTAGGAGTCCATTTAGATTTATGGAGGTGAAATTTCTGATGAATGATCAACTGTAAAAAAAAACAAAAAAAAACACGTTGGACGTCACGTAGCGTTTCTTTGACCACGCCCGCTGTCCTGCAGACACTTCCGTGCTTCAGCCGCTGCAGCCTCGAACTGTTCCAGAGTCAGCTCTCTCCTCACAAAGAGGAACTTATATACTAAACTGAGCTGAACTCGTGTTTTTAGAACTGATCTCAGTTCAGGATCCGGGATTCAGAGATCTGCTTGTGACAGTCACCTGATCGTGGTCAGGATATTCAGGGGAAAAAAAGCTCTGAGCTCTCCTGCGTGACTACAAGCAGTGCATTCATCGTTGTGTTAAAAGCGGAGAAATGGCCACAAACCCACCCAAGTTAAAGACTCCGATTAGTGCCAATGAGAGGTGAGTAGCAGTGAAATGTGCAGACTGTCAGATGAGAAATGTGTCTTATACTGTCTGCGTGTGTTTTTTCGTTACAGGCTGCAAAACTTGAAAAACACATTTGAGACAAAGCATGGACAGTCTCCTCTCTTCTATGCATATGCACCTGGAAGGGTAAACCTGATAGGTAATTTCATTTTATGCAGTAGGATTTAACTGACTTAGTGGACTGTAAGTTAAAGTATATTGAGCTGATGTTGCCCAAGAACACAATTAGATTATGAATAAAAATGTTACAAAAGTTCCTCTGTAAAGAACAATGCTTTAAAATGTTTGTATTAATTGTATTAATGAACGCCTGCTGCTAATAAAAGGGTCCTCCATCATGTCTGTACAGTTTAAAGATGCTGTTTGCAGCTTTAGTCCACACACGTTGACACTACTGAACCCAGGTCACTTACATCATTTGTCTTATTAATTAACAGGAGAGCACATAGATTACTGTGGCTATTCTGTCCTCCCGATGGCTATTGAACCAAACATCCTCGCAGCTGTCTCAGTGAACAACTTGGGGACAATCACATTGGCCAACACAAATCCTCAATACAAGTGAGAACGCCCATGATCAAGTGCTGAGTTTTTACGCTACACAGCTCGAAATGCACGTACAGTATCAATCTGATGTCACTTTGCAGGGATTTCACTGTGTCGTGTTCAGAGGACATCGCCATAGACAGAGAGAATCCAAAGTGGCATTATTATTTCCTCTGTGGCGTTAAAGGTATTCAGGTAAGATATGTAATTTGCTCTACATATTCATCATTCACAACAAGGGGTATGATTTAGTGTGCAATACTGTATTTAATGAAATGAATCTTTTTTTTTTTTTTTTTACAGGAGAAGTTTGGGATCGCTCAGTTAGCAGGGATGTCCTGTGTTGTAGATGGAACCATTCCTCCGAGCTCTGGCCTGTCCAGTTCGAGTGCCTTAGTTTGTTGTGCTGGTCTGGTAACAATGGAGGCAAATCAGAAGTCCCTCTCCAAGGTAAAACACTTTACGACTAAAGCATTTCATTTAAAAGTTCCCCTAGTTCTAGAGGGGATTGATTTATCGTCTCCAGTTTTGGTAGTGCTAGGAGAGGAGGTACTCTCTTTGAAGGTAGAGAGAGACGCCCCTGATCTGGTAGGAACTGGTAGTGTGTTCCACCAACGATGAACAACAGACGAGAAAAGTTTGGATTGCCATGAGCGTACAGGTGTCGTACAGGGTAACATGCCTGTATGAGGGCATTCAAGTAGATTTGTATCATGCACCTCGATATCTACATGTAACAGTAAATATAATCCATACAGGAAAAATAATTAAGTAATGTAATAGTGCTATATTAAGACATGCTGGTGTATAAGAAAGAAAAAAAATCTCTTCCTCCAGGTGGAGCTGGCTGAGATATGTGCCAAATGTGAGCGCTACATTGGCACAGAGGGAGGGGGCATGGACCAGTCCATCTCATTCCTGGCAGAGAGAGGAACGGTATGTAGCTTTCCTCGCTGTACATTAAGTCCAACAAGTCCAGCTAGATCAGGGTAATTTGTTGATCGAAACCATTTTTATTTTTTTTGTCTGCAGGCAAAGCTGATAGAGTTCCAGCCTCTTCGTGCCACCGATGTGAAACTCCCAGATGGTGCCGTGTTTGTGATTTCCAACTGCTGTGTGGAGATGAACAAAGCTGCTTCTTCTCACTTCAACATCCGTGTGGTGGAGTGTCGAATCGCCACAAAGGTACGATGATCCTGTCGCAGTGGGTCCTCTGGGGTGCAGATGATGACTAATTAAATACATTTTTAGGATAAATCTTTATGTTGATTTGTTTGTTGCAGAACATCATTATTGGTACTGGTTGTTCATTACACTACACACATTGCATATACTATACATACTATATATACTATGCAGAAATGTTAAATCATCGTCAGGCACCATGATCAGCACCAGTATGGGGTGAGATTATGATCTTGATCTTCAGTGAGATTGTGGAAATACACAATAATATTAAAATGGAGAGAGGATTAAATCATTTATCATTTACATTGATTGACTGAAAATTTTATTTTAAACATGTAAAAGCAAAAAGGAAAAAGATGTATACAATAAAAAAGGTCAAACCTCTTAAATTGTGACCAACCTCTTTTTCACAAAACATTTTTGTACATTGTATTTTTGCTTTATGCATTATTTGAGCTCTGTTATACTCTACAAGATCCACTAACTTCAAGATATTTAACTTTAAAAACAGTTAAAATAGGATGTAGGTTGCTTTACTACATACCTTCGCCACAGAACACACAGCTGTACATAAAATAGCTTGTGTGTGTCTGTGTGTGTGAGTAAAAACTGAACTACTTCATCAAAATTGATTTTTTTTTAAATGTCTGTGTTGTGAATTCAGATGCTGGCTCAGGCACGGGGTCTGGACTCAAGCAAGTTGATGAAGCTGGTCCAGGTTCAGACGGAGCTGAAGGCCTCCCTGGAGGAGATGCTCGCTCTGGTGGATGAAGTGTTGCATCCTGAGCCATACAGCCGAGAGAAGATCTGCAAGGCGCTGAACATCAGCGCTGAGCAGTTTTCCACAGAGCTGCTGAGTGCCAACACTCAGCAGGGTGAGCCACATTACACAGCCATGTCTGCGTATCTTTAATATCTCAGAACTGAATTATTTCTAATGAAGAAACGATTTGTCGATCAGTAGGTTGTAGTAGTTTGAAGCTGCTCAAATCTCATGTATGAACTTTACCTGTAGTATTTGCCCAGATGAATGACAAACAGCACATCTGCATCTTCTGTCTCTCTCAGAGACGCATTTCAAGCTGCACCAACGAGCCAAACATGTGTACGGCGAAGCTGCACGCGTGCTGCGCTTTAAGAGCGTGTGCGACTCTGCCCCTGCCGACTCCATACGGCAGCTGGGAGACCTGATGAACCAGAGCCATGCGAGCTGCAGAGACCTGTATGAGTGTAGCTGTCTTGAACTGGATCATCTGGTGGACATTTGTCTGTGAGTACAGACAGAGTCTTTTCACTCACTGCTGTAACAGATTTAGACTAGAGACAGAAAGGTATAACAACCAACTTATGGTAAATCACATACTATACTATACAGACTACATACTCAGCTTCAGAGTGTACAGTATTTTACTATCTGTATACAAGAAAACATACTAAGCCATTGTATGCTGACAGGAAAGGATAGAATACTAACCAAACTGTAACTTTAGTGTGTCAATAGCGATTAAACTTGACAAAGAAACAGCCAAATCTATTCACAACATTCAAATTCTTACCTCTGAATTTTCCTTTGTGCACTGCATCACGGGAGAATATTGTGAATCAGCAGCATACTAAACAATAATTTGTATTAGTACGGAAACTGACCGAGTATTTTGACATTTTTCCAGCATAAACATATTCAAAAATAAAAAGCAGCCTAGAATAGACATGTAGGGTAAACACGGGTGTTGGCAATGATACTAATTAAGGTCCCATTCCATTCAGGTCAATCAGAGTCAGGGTGCTGCTGCGATGCACGTTGGCTCACTGGAAACTGCAATAAATGGAACTGAACTTTAATTGGTATCATTGGAAACACCTGTGTTGACCCCACTAGTTCATGTCAGAATGGCTGCTGTGAAAAAGTTCCCTTAGCACAGAATAAAGATACAGCTATTGCCACATGTTGGGGCTTACTGGACTAGCCATGCTCGCACCAATATCAGGTCAAAAATGTAATGGGTCTAATATTTTGGTTTTGGTCATGATTGTCCCTGAATTGACCAAGCAAACTGATTGCCTTTAACTATACATTAGTGCTGAAGTTACTGATTCATTGGAAGTTAGTGAGTCGACCTCTGAGGCTTTGTATAGTTTGTGCTGGTTGGTCAGTTATAAATATGTCCCTGTGTACTTTATCTCTTCCATGTTCTCTCCTCCATCATTCATCCTTAATATATATATTATAACATGATTAAAAGTATTGAATGTTGTACTGTTGTAATGTCCTTTCTCTTGGTTACAGGAAGTCGGGGGCTGTGGGTTCCCGGCTGACAGGAGCAGGTTGGGGTGGCTGTGCTGTCTCCATGGTTCCCGATGAGAAGGTGGAGTCTTTCTTACAAGCAGTGAGGGAGTCGTACTACCTCCCTGATCCACGCAGAGCGGCGATGGAAAAACAGAGTTTGTTTGTGTCAAAGCCGGGTGGAGGAGCTGCAATTATTCTTGAGGAGTAAAACATATAGATGTCTATGTGTTTATATCGTATATACAGGGGATATACAGATATACAGGTCTCATCTGATTTCAAATGCACTTTTACGGGGACATAAATTTACATCACTTACATGCTGAAGTCAATGACAAGATATTACAAAATGTAAACATTACTTTGCTGTTTTAATTTAACCTCTTTACAGATGATTCTGAAAAATAAGGGCCAAAAATTCATTAACAGTGGGGAATCATGTCTTACAAAGGGAATATGCTTTTTGTTTTGAAACTGTTTTATAAATTCATGAATGTTGGGAGGTTTGTAATAAACTGATTTTGTAGCAAATTCACTGTCTCACTTTTCACCCAAGAAAAGAAAAGGGCAAAGGACAAATTAAATAAAAACAATCATCTTTAATTTGTGTTGCTGTATAAAATCCATCCACTTTAAACATACGTGAACATAATGTGGTTAACAAGGGCAAAAAAAAAATCAAGGAGAATGAAATGCGCTAAATATTTTCCATGTGCGTATGAAGTACTCATCATTGCAACAGCCTCACTCAGACATGACTTCTCTCAGCTGTTACAGTGAGTTAAAGGTGTGTGAGGCGCAGGGAAATCATCGATCAGGACTAAGGCACATGCTACTGTACTGAATGTATCTGCAGCATTCTGCATTTGAATCTGTTCAGCCAGCCAGCTCAGACAGTTTTTCCCTTTCACTCTTTCTGGTCACAAACATTTGATAGATAAAGAGAGAATATAATTATTGTTGGTTTAAATACTTGAGGTTTTCAAAGCTATTTCAATTCTGTTTATTATGGGGAAGCAGTGTTTGGTAATGATTAATCAAACACTGCAACTGCACAATGTTTAAAGTCTGTGTAAAGTCAGAATAAATATGTGTTTTGAGTTTGTCCAAAGATGAAAGTGTTATTAACCACCCAGCAAAATTTGAACGATTAAAAATATCAACAAGTTTATGAAATTAGGTGTCCGTATCGGGTAAAAATGAGCAGCTCAGCTTCAGGACTGTGGGGGCGTGTCCACTGATTGTGCAGAAGCAACAATTTTGAAATGACTGAAACGTGTCAGATTAGTTCAGAAAATGACATGACTAGCTTTTAAACACTCTGAGCGAGATGAATTAATCTCTTTCTCTATGCTAGGAGTGCAGGGGTATGCTCAGGGTGGCCTCAGTGTGTCATCGAGCCACCCTTTGCGGACCGCCCAAAAAATCCTGGACTGAAAATTGGTGAAAAACTGTTTTAACCTCTAACTCCACATTTCAGTAATATATTGTTCAAAGTCTTTTCACATGTTTTCACCAACTATTTTCCAACATGTTTAATGTATTTTGAAAGAAATCTTCTTTACACAGACTTTAAAGTGAGGGATATGTCAGTATTTTAAAAGTTGAGGATATCCGAAATTGAAGCCATGCGTTTAAGTTTCACTAAACTCAAGCCAAAGAAGAATATCAGACAGAAAAGATGGATTATCGCTGACAGGAACCATACAAGGCACAGCGCAGGGGGAACTTAGAATGATTTGAGGTTTCTGGTTTGTTCAACGGCATTGTGTGTAATTCAATAATTAAGTTGTGCTTATCATCGCATTCAGCATGGATGAGGAGAGTTTCAGTGCATAGGCTTTACAGATGGAAGTCGTTACTGCTTTTTGTACTGGTGCTCGGCCTCCCTTTATTTTTGCTTATGTCACTTATATATTTGTAGGTTTCTTGTGACAGCTAAAGGTTCCTGTTAAGGTAGTGAAATGTCCCAACCTGTCTTTATTAATCAGCAAAATAATATGGAATCAATGCACCAGCCACTTTAAGATTCAAAGATCGAAGTAGATCAGTTGACGCAGGACGACAAATATTCCTTTAACTTTAGCAACTCATGCATAATATTATATTAAAATATACCTGCTGTTGCTGAGTTTGCACAATAAATAAATATCTTGCACAATAAAGATTAAAAACCTCTAGATAATCATGTCTTGTTGGGCCTTTAACATTCAAAAGTCCACGAGTCACACGAATAAAAAAAACTGAGGTACGTCTGCGTTTTGTTGGATTTGAGCATAAATTCACCCAAATGAAGGACACTCCTTGTGCTTTGTCTATGTGATCCATGCTTATGGTAGGTGTGTATCTGTTAGTCAGTCTGTGTGCTGTTGCTTTGGAGTCTGTTTTGCTATGTCACTGTTTTCTGGTCCTCCTGTGCTTTCATCATTGGCACAAGAGACTTCGTTTTTTCTCTTCAACACATTTTCTATCCAGGTGGAGCTGTGTGGTGTTCGTCCAGGAGATGAAACAGAAGGCACTGTGTTCATCCTCATGTTTTTGCCTGAGGTAATCAGCTCTCCGAAGCCCTGTTGGTGGGAGAAGGCATAGGCAGAGCGACGGGAGCTTGTCCTGCGTACTCGCCTCAGGTTCTGCTCTTGAGGTCCTTCCCTCTTTCTCAACTGTTGTAGATGACGAACCTGCCAAAATACAGCAGTGGGACAAAGAAGTAGTTGGATAATTTACTTCAATAAAAGTACCAATAACACAAGGTAAGAATACTCCATTACAAGTGAATGTTTTGCATTTAAAATCCTACTTAAGTAAAAGTACAGATGTATTATCAGGAATTTACTTAAAGAATCAATAGTGAAGATGCTTGTTCTGCATAGCCCTTCTGACTGATATATTATATATGACATTATTAGATTGTTAATACTGATGCAACAAAGTGTAAATAGTATTTCATTGACCCAGAGGTCACAATATAACTTTGAGGTGTTATAAGAAGTTCCACTAGAAAAGATGTGTATTCATTATTTTGACTTTCTATCTTTGCTTTTTTTGTGAAATATTGAATAACTAAACCCCTTTTGGTCTCTAAAACTTATTTCAATTAAACCATCCGAGAAGTTTGGAGGGGAAAGCTGTCTTTGATCAAACTACTATTTAGCAACAAACTGTAAATCCTCAACTCACCACTGTGAGCTTTGCGTTTGGGTAGGATGGTCTGGTTTAGCACACACACTGGTGTATTTTCACATACAAGGCAATGCTCCCCTATCTGTGTATTTATATTTCTCAGAGGTGTGATCAACAAGGGACTATTATATGATGCCTGTACCAATTGTGGAAGAGAGAGGGGAGCATTTTTGCTCTGGTGTTGTTGCTTAAACTGATATTGTTTGATTCATGGCTTGTACTGCACCTGTTTTTTTGGTATGTTATATGTCTGTTTTGTATTTATTTGTTTTAATTTACTTGTTCTTAGTTTGTGCTGCTGCCTGTCTTGGCCAGGATTCCCTTGAAAAAGATTTTTAATCTTTTAAAATAGAACATTCCTGAATAAATAACGGCTAATAAATAAATAACTTTTACATGACAAGGTGTAGTGTTTTTAGAAATTTGTTTTTGTAAATGTTAGTCTGTTAATGTTGTAAAAGTAACTTATTACAATACTGCAGCTGTCAAACGTGTAGTGAAGTAAAAAGTACAATGAAAATACTTCCTAAATGTATTTGAGTAAATGTACTTAGTTACTTTCCACCACTGAAATTCAGCTGTGGTAGAAACATTAATGAAGTGTTCACAAACACAAACACTGTATATGCGTCAAAGTTATTGTACCTTATCTGTCAGAGTTGGGAAGAGGTCTGCTCTCAGGAAGCTGACCACTAAGCCAGGCACCACACACACCACAGTGGTGAGCAGAATGACCAGCCACACACTCTTCTCTGATAGACAGTTACGTGCCGTGCCTGAGGACACACAAATCTGAATTCATTCATACTCAATTTCCATGCATCAGTGTTATTTTTTCACAACTGAGCCAAACTTACCTATAAATGGGAAATTACTCGGAAAGATGCCAAATATGCCATTACTTTGCATTGCAAATAATATGGCAAAATACACTGTCAGGCTGCCCCATATGAAGAGGTGATTGACAGCTGTCCAATAGTGTTTGTCAAGTCCAATCTAGGAACAGATACATGCATCATAAATGTGAGTATAACATAATCCTTCAAATCATCAGGGCTATTTTTGCCTGTTTTGTTCCGTTTATAGTCTCACCTGAACACTTACGACAATGACCAAGGATGTTGCTATGGTGACGGCAAACGTTTGTTGGTCAGAAAAGTGGGAGCCGTCTTCTTTCACCATGACAGAGAAGGCTCCATAGGGAATAAAGAAGAGCAGGAACGATGTGCCTATCCCCTGCAGCGTGCACAGGAAAAACTGACGCTTGTTGAACAGCAGGTTTTGCTGGCCGGGTTTGTACAGGCACGGGTAGCGAAGGCTGTTCTGATCATTGACATCCTTTAAGAAACAGAGATATTATAAGTGATATGTGACATGTTAAATATTATTATATATAATGACAGGGATAGGGTGAAGTACAGAGGGAAGCGCTCGATGTTAGTTGTATGGCAGACGGACGGATGAACAATATACAATATCGTATATTGATATGGGTTGATCGGGTTAGGAGGTCTAATCATACATAAATTAAATTTACTGAAGTACCTACTGTTAGATATTTCAGTACCTTTGGGAAGTTTATTAATCATAACAAAGTAAACGAGCTCTACAGTAATGAGATATTCACCTGCATGACTTGACAGTATCTTCGAAAGAAAAACAAAAAGGAAAATATAAGATGGCTCAGGAGGTTGCCATTGGAGACTGCTGGAGTTTCTTTAAAAAGTAAGTGTAAGGTAATTTGATATTATCTGTAAAAGTCATTGCTTAATGCATAATAATCGCATATTTAACAGTATTACCTGATCAAAAAGTCCCATCGCAAGAACTGGTAAAGACGTGTAGACTATGTTGAAGAGGGTAATGAACCACTGGTCATACACAGTCTGTGGGAAGAGGAGAATGGTGGAAAGGTTTGCGCTCTTAAATCCAGGCTTTTCACAAGATACTGTCAGGTGTGCGTGGTTAATTAATAATAAACAGCATGATGACAAAACAGTAGATGAAGCTCTGCAAAAAGAATCAGTTTATTATATACAAAAGGTATTTCAGTCAAACTAACCCTACTAAAATTCTGACTAACAGACTATCAGAAGAGCTTTTTGCCGATTATTTTGTCCAGGCAATTTTTCTTTGAAATGGGAACATTGACTTACATAAAAAGGAGTAACTAAAAAAAATAATAATCATACCGCCTTCATGACACATTATTCTTACCTGAGCTGAGAAACCACAGAAGAAACCATACCAGAAGTGTACCAGCGTGAAGGCAAAGTTCTTGTAGAAGAAGTAGCACAGGAAATTACACATGCGGAAGTAGGACCAGCGTCCATGCACCAGCAAAAGCCGCTGCAGGTACCGAAACTGAGCAAAGGAGTAATCTGATGCCAGAACAGCCTGCATGCCCTCCTGACCACTGATGCCGACACCAATGTGAGCAGCTGAAGGAGAAACACAGATTTGGATCACTGCTCTTTGACACTTAAATCTCAACTATCACTGAAACAATATTGAAATATTTACCATATTAAAGGCACATCCTGTGATCATAATATCAACACTGGTAAATGGGTCTTTAAATACAAGTTAAACAGGTATTTTTGTATTCTGATCAGATGAGAAACTGAAAAATTTATGTGATCAAAAAACTGCTGAATGGGCTTTCGCATAAGTAACTTGTCTTCTTGCTTGCACAAATTCAGCAGAAGTCCCCACATGAATATGATGGAGCCTTGTGAAATAATGAAAAACAGACAGAACGCTGCTGACTTCAACAGAATATTAGCATCTGCTTTCTACTGTGTGACAGTATGAAATCAAAGTTTCCACAGAAGAATACATAATAGCCGAGTCTGACAACGCAGAGCAGCTTCAGCTCAACTCACTGTTACACTGCTTCAGTTTGTGCCTCTCCTGTCACAAATTTGAAGTTTAAAACCCGGAAAGTTGAAGAAACAACACAGACACTGTAGAAGCTAGTAGAAGTGGTAGCTGCAGCCGTTTTTTTTAATATACAGCTATCTAGCATTTCTTCCTTTATTTCCAATATTTAATATGATTTCATGATGATCTCCCTCTATTCAAACAATGGATTGGATTTACAGAGTAATGCTGACTTCACAGTTTACAGACAGCAAACTCAAATAGTATTTTTTTGTCTGCACCTTTATTTAAATGACTGCAGGGACATCTTCAACTCCAAGGATTAAGCCAAAGCTGATTTTACTATTACACAGGATGGAGCTTTAAATGTTTACTGACCACTGATGTATCTTATCATGCAGTGAGTATAGTTTTAGTATAAAATATGATAATAGTTTGAATAATAACTTTTACATTAAAGCATGTGTTAGCACTGTACTGTTTCTTAGCGTGGCCAGCCATTTGGTCGGTTGTTGCGAATGTTGTTCAATCACCATGTTTTTTATGAAAATCATATGCTAAGCTCTGTGACTCTGGCCTGTTCAAGCGTGCCTTGTTTGCTCCTCTCTTGCAGGTTGTTGTAATTAGTAGTTAGTAGGTAGGGCTGTCCAATTTGGCTGACTGGGAACACCTGGGCCCAGTGCTCCCAGTCACTATGAAAGCTGCAACCTCTTAGGGAGACTCTCACCATGTGTGAGCTTTGTTTCTGATATCACTTCTGATCCCTTTTTGCCAATGGCCCTTTGAGTCAGTCAATACATGAGAAGCATGCTTCATGCTGCTGTTCCTGAACGCATTGTTTCATCTTGTCATACCCTTGGGGTCCATGAGTAAGAGTGATCGATCCTAATACTCACTCTTGATCATGCTGACGTCATTGGCTCCGTCTCCAATAGCGAGGGTAACGGCCCCCTTGTGCCTCTTCACCAGCTCCACCACCTGGGCTTTTTGCAGCGGAGTGACGCGACAGCAGATGACTGTTTTACACAAACAAGCCAGGTCGAGCAAGACATGCTCCAGCTGTGGCTCCAGAGCGTGAGCCTACAGGGAAAACGTATACATATCACCTATTAAACCTCATCATTACCATCCTATAACGTCAACCCCCCGCAAAGATAACACCACTCGATGTAACATTTCCACCGAGCTGTTGTGCATCACGCACACGGCTCAAGGCACAGCCAGGGAGCAGCTTCTCAGTGAGGAAATGGATGTTAATGAAAACCTGTAATAGAGCCGAGGGCCCTCAGCAGCACAGCAGCTCTCTGCTCATTACAAACTCAGCACAGTCAGCAGCCAGCAGGTACAGAGACGCCAGAGTCAGCAACACACCCTTTTAACAAAGTAAAACCTGCAGGCACCAGTACCAAAATAAAAACAGAGGAACCATTGAGTGTCTTACCAAACTGTGTCCATTGATGACTAAGGCATACTCTGCAATAATGGTTTCTTCAAACACAGAGTCAACCGCAAACATATTTGTCTTCTCAACATCTCCAGTACTGCTAACTCGACTCAGGCCGAGAATGTGCTCTTTAGCGCTCCTGCAGAGAGAAAAGCCAAAAAACATACAACATTTCCAGTATGTTTATAAAATTCTCTGAGTTTTTACACTTTTATAATAATTTTATATACCAACATTTTCAGTTGCAGCTGTTGTATGAATGGAGGTGAACGTAAAATATATAGTGAGTCACCTGAGTTGTTGCTGCACCTCCTGTACTGTGTGGCTGGAGATAACAAACACCTCATTCATGTCATCTCGCAGCATGTTGCAGGAGTAGCCGATGTTCATCGCTGTCTCTGAAATGTTTTACACAGTTTACAGCTCAAATATAATTTTTTTTCTGGTCAAAAAGATCATTTGGGTAATTGTTGCTACCTAGTTTGTCTCCTGTGAGGACCCAGATCTTGATGTCAGCCAGACTTAGACAGGCAATAGTTTCTGGGACGCCTTCCTGAAGTTTGTCCTCGATTGCTGTGGCTCCTAGAAGCTTCAAGCAGGACAGGAGTCAGTCTGAGGATACTAAAATGAGTTTGAGCGCTTCAAGGATGTAAACAAACAGATGTTAATGTTACCTTCAAACCCTGCTCGATCTCCTCGTAGAGAACAGCCAGCTGTTCCTCGCGGTTCTCAATTACGGTGGAAGCAAACAGAAGCTTCTTCATCCAAACGTCAAAATCATCTTCGTCGAGATCTTTGTAGGCCAGAGCTAATGTTCGAAGCCCTTCTCCGGCAAATTCCTGCACAGAAATCGATGCACCTATAACAACTACAGCCAAAAGTGGATAATTCACTGAACTGGTTGGATTGTGTGCAACAGTAGAGGCAACAATACAATCTGAAACCAGATATATCTGACATTTTGACAAAACAACAAACACATCACCTGCAACAGCTGATCCACACAGCTCCAACTGCTGCAGGAGTCATCAGTATTATGTAACGACGTTGACATTTTGGGTAACTTTGTCTGGTTTATTGATTTTTGTAAGACTATAAATACAGACGCATAGTTTAAAAATGTAGCCACGGAGTCGTATAACACTTACATTGAGATGTTCTGAGGTAGTGTACATGAGGTCTTCGTTGGACGGATCCAGACGGTCAAATATGATTGTGTCAGCTCCTTTTGAGTAGAGTTTAATCTGGCCCTCTGGGTTTCTCACTATAAAAGAGCAGGAAAATGCAACATTATTTTTTTTTATCCTATTGTAAAATACTTGCTATACTTAGATTTGTTACTAATTGTCAGAGGTATTAACAGATGATTGCTGTCGATTTTGATTCATGTAGTAATCATTTAAACATTGACTACTTGTATTGCTCTGATAAGTGAAGACCTAACCAATGACACTCATTCTCTTGCGCACGTTGTTGAAGTCCAGTATGGCCAGCAGCTGGTAGGTGACAGCTCGTCCCATCTCACACAGTGTGATGGTCTCAGGAGTTCGGGCCCGGAAGACAAACCCAAAGTTTCGTGCTGCGGTGACCAGGGCTCCCTCGTCAGGTGACTGTGCCTGGTACACCAAATTTCCTTCATGTTAACAGAAACATAAATCAGAATTCATATGTTGAGTTAATTCTGTTATTCCCCGGGGCAACTGCTGGATCGTGTGCACCATTTACCTTCGCTCTTCTCCTCTGGCATCACGGTGTGGCACAAAGCCAGCAGTCTGAAAAACTCCTGCACTGCAAGATCTTCCAGTTTGATGGCTTCAACCAGATTGCTATCGTAAAACTTAAACCTTCTGTCACACAGGGGGTTGAAGGAAAAGTCCACACAGGCTGTTTTCTGAAGAGACATGGACCATCAACATAGTCATTACAGTTAGAGATTTAAAGCAACATTTTCTACCATAAAATGACACATTTAAATCATTTTGAAGCTACACTGACTTGTAATCAGGTGAATAGTGTCACGTATGCCTGTTTCTGCACTATGTAACTTTGTGCTCCAGGTACAATCACCACTTTACTTTGGTGAAACCGGGTCATATTTGATTTGATTTGAAAATGCTTTCTGGTTTTCCCTCTGATGTCCTCTGGCTGCTCTACTTCAACTCTCTGTGATTTACAGAGTTTCCTGTTGGACAGTAAACTAAACTGCTTCAAACTGTAGCTGCTGTTAGCTAGTGTTAGCTCAGTTTGTTAGCTAGGCTGCACAGCCTGTGAGCTCAGAGCACCTGGTACGTATTAATGTTTGTACCACATAAGTTTTGGACCACTAGAAAGAGGAAGACAAACAGGGAGCAAGTGTTGTGCCAGAAGCCAAAAGCAGGCAGTGTAACTGGGCTCAGCAGTCTCTGTGATTATAATGGCAGAGGTAAAGAGGATCTTGACAGAGGAGAAAGCGATGAGCATAAGACAAGAGTAAATCTAGGACTGACTTTCAGTCGTTGGCAAAAGCTGAAAGACAGACGCCGAGCTGGGCTTGTGTTGTTAGACTTGCTTGATGTTTGGCTGTTAACTTGACTCATTTCTGCTCTTAAGTAATATAATAACATGAGATGTTACCAGTTCCTACTCAGTGTTGCTCAGTGCTTTAAGAATATGTGTTTGTTCAGCTTTACTTACTTCTGTAATTTCCACCTTCTGGTCATATTCATTATAGATGTCACCTGAGAGGAAGAAAGATAAATAAATGACTTAAATGTCTTGTCAAACATGACAGGTTATTACTTCTATATTCTTATATTCTATCCTTTTTAGAGTGAAACTGTTGATGGTAATTTGTGAAAACAGGTAACATTAATTTCTTAATGATTAAACCAACTCCAGTATGATCCACTTGACTATGCATTAAAAAAATGGTTTAAATAAATAAATATAAAGAGAAAAATCTATTTTTGCAAATGAAGCCTGAAATCTAATACATTAAATCTGACCTTTTTCTTTTACAGCAAACATAATTATGGTAATTAAGTGTTTCTCACAGAGGTATAATTATAGAATTTCATGGCATGATGGGTAAACTGCATTTGATCAGAGAATATAAAACATAGTCCATTAAAACTGATGAAACACAGAAATGTTTTTTTTGTTTTTGTCTTTTTTATTGTTATTTCTTAGTTAGTTGGTATCTTAGTAATGATTTAGTAGTAATACAAAAAGCTCCATACCAAACGTCTTTCCATTAATGGAGCACTTGCTGAAGACCATGATGTTCTGGGTGAGGGTGCCCGTCTTGTCAGAGAAGATGAACTCCACCTGGCCCAGCTCCTCGTTCAGGGTGGTGGTGCGAGCTTCTGCCGCTGTGTCCGTCTGACTGTAGTACATCTTCCGGTCCCAGTTAATGAAGTAACTGTGACCGAGCCGCAGGACCTCCACACTGAAGGAAGGTTTAACCATGAATTGAATTGTTTTAACACAAAGTTAAAGGAATTACTTTGAGAGTGAAACACTCATAGCCCCATTATTGCTAAGAAGCATAAACTTTGTCTTTACCTTACATAAAGTGAGATGGGTACCACCGTGTTCAAGATGATGATGTAGGACCAGAATGTGAGGAAGCCGGAGAAAACAGCACTTCTCTGAAACTCGTTCCATGGCAAAAATACCTGGAAGTTTCTGCCAATCTGGCTCTCCCAGATCGTGTTTCCAATGGCCAGAATAACTCCCATACAAATGAGGAAGGCAAAGATCTGAAATATAGATCATTTTATGTTAACTTTGAATCGATTCTTTTTATTAAAAAAATGAACTTTGTCATTCAGCATCTCTTATTTAAACTACACATCCATGGTGTTTTCACTTCTTATGTCTTTTTCTCAGCCCTGCGTGCTCTTTACTGACATGTCACTCACACTATGTTAGTTTTTGCAATTTCAATTTTGATGGTACACTGATGTGCAATCGGGTTAGTCACACACAACCAACTATTTCACTGATCTTGCATAAGTGTTTTTACCACAGGTGTTGGAACACTGCGAAGAAATGGCTTTCAGGGAAGGGAGTTGATGTCGTGCCAGAACTGTAGCTGGGTAAGCAGGCAATGTAACCAGGCTTAGCATTGTCTATGGACATAATGAAGATGAAAAGACCGAAGAGGACGTTGACCGAGGAAGAAGAGAAAGGGAAAATGACTGAACAGAAACCTACAGACTAGTTAAATCTCACGCTGACTTTTAGTCACTTGGGGGGGGTGTCGTTTAGCTCAGTCGATAGAGCATCTGCTCCATGTACAAAAGCTCAGTCCTTGCCCCTGCGGCCCAGGGTTCAAATCTGACCTGTGGCTCTTTCCTGCATGTCATTCCCCATCTCTCTCTCCACATTTCCTGTCACTCTTCAAGCTAAAATAAAGCTAAAAAAGGCCAAAAAATATCTTTAAAAAAAAAGTCACTGGTGAGAGCTTTGTGAAAAAAAAGGCAGACGCCGTGCTGGGTGAGTTTTTGATCATAAGTAATATAATCATAACAGACATACATGTACAGCTGTCAATACAGTATTTACGACACTGGCAAACTGGGGCGCTAGATCACAAAAATATCAATGTTGCTTTAACCTGAATAAATATAAACATCTGTGTTCACAACCTTTAAAGAACTACCTTATAAAAGTGTTTTAAATGTATAAATCAATTTGCTGGAATCCAAAAAATTTTTTTTAAAATTAGGATTAAGTGTGTGTGATGTTAATTCCCATATAAAATGGAAAAAATCACTTACCCACAAAACCAAAGTGTTCATCAGTTTGTCAATACTTGTTCTTTTAAATGAAGTCTTTCCACAGTTCTGCATCAGTTTAGTTTGCAACCCTGTTGATGTTGGATGAAGAACAGTCATCAACAACAAGAGGGTTTATGAGCTGGTCAGAGAAAACAAAGGAAAGATGTGCAGAGGAGGCTAATGGATTACGAGAATCAAAATAATAAAAATCATACCGGCAAAGATAACCAATCCAAAACACCATTCGGTGTTTCTGAGTACACAACCCCGCAGAAGCATTTTTTCATTATCCAGTGGGTACTTATTGTCTCTCCAGTATAACGTTCCTGTAAATTTGTCCAGCTTGTTGTTTGGTGGTTCACAAATGACTTCTCCTGGGGAACAAAAGAACAAATGCAGTTTTACCAACATCAGACATCACAACAAAAGAAAACTCATAGACAGGCATCCATACAACAGTAAAAATGAAAACATCATCTCACCATCAAAGTCCATCAGTTTTGCAATATCTCCTAAATCTGAGGTGATGGTCAAAGCCTGACGGACTTTCAGGTTCGTTTCTCTGTTTGGGCAGAAATGTAAAAAATAAACTTTTCTTCTATGACATAAAAGTTTAACAGTAAGTCAGTTTTTTAAGAAAGGTCATAATCTACATCTCAATCTCAACCATCTAAAGTTAAATCTGAAAAATAAATAAAGGAAATCATAATCCTATAGTCTCCTTCTTGACACACTGTGTATGATCACAGTTGAGAATTCTTCAGTTCAACTTTACATAACCAGTGCAGCACTTACCCATCTAGATCTGCAGTCTCAATATAGCACAGTCCGTATGGCTCGCTACTACAGAGGAGGAGGATGTCTGCCTGTGTGTAAAACCAATATGAAACCCTCAGTAGTGAGAAAAGCCAATAAATCAATCTCTGCACCACTGAACACCCTGGGAGCACTCTGACTTTTTTCTCTCTTATATGTGAACATAAAAGGCAATTAAAGAAAAGCTGCAACAAAATAAAAAGACCATACACTCTAAATGAATAAAGAGTCCATTTACAACATAATTTACTCACAGCAACAAACTGATTATTCTCTAGTTTGATGATATCTCCCACGCGAACGTTCATCCATTTCTCATTCTGCAAACTTAGAAATTAAAAATTAGAATTAAACCACATAAATATCCTTGAACATAGAGTATATAATCATTTGTGCAGGTATACAAAGCATCTAAAGTGATGAAGTACCTTCCCCTGATGAGAACCTGAGACTGGCGGTTGTTGACCTGCTGGTCGCTCTTATGTCGGAACTGAAATTTAGAAAAAAAGAGGCGGCAATTTTACCACATGACATAAAAGCAGAGCATTCGGAGGAACTGTAAAAAAAAATTGAACCAACATAATCATCTGTGGCGTCCTTTACAGCCGTGATTGCCAGCACCAACACCAAAGGCACGATGGTTGTGAACCAGGACAGTGAGGAAATTTCTGGAATTATCTATGTGAAAAGAAAAGTAGGTTAGCTCATTCAGTTTAACCACTTCAAACATAGATGTAATGTGATGTATAAAAACAGATATTTCTCTTACCTGCAGTATCAACAGGACTACAAAGTAAGCATTGGCCACCCTCTGAAACTGCTCAAACAAATTGATGGGCAGGAAGGTGAAGACGTTGTACTTTGAGGTTTTAATGTGATTGTCCTGAAGAACAACACATTAAGAAATTGATTAAATAATACAGCCAACACTTGTAAGTAAAGCAAAGTCATTTTGAGGTCTACTCACAGCATAAGAGAACTTGTCATTGTAGTCCCGTGCATTGGCTTTCACATGGCGTTCCTTCTCTATATACAGAAAACACATGTTTATTATAAAGTTAATAAAACTACATGCAAATAAATCAATCTAGCTAACATGCAACATACTTATAGTTTTGGCTCAAAATACCAAAGATGTGTCAGGATCACCCACAAACTGCCCCATCTGCTCCCATATTAACTGAGAGAAGACATTTCTGGAGGAGCACAGGTGGACCAGTTCTTGAGACGAAGAAGATTTGTCTAAACCACAGTGTTCAATTCTAAAGCTAATTTTAAAATAGCAGTGAGACTTTCCACTGGGGGAACCTTATGTACTTCTTCATTACACTGCAATTCAGATGAAGGTTTTTTTTTTCTAATCCACTGAAGCAGAATGCACCGTCTCGCCAAACATAGCAGCTTTCCTATTAAAATCTATTAAAAACCTATTAAAAGTCAGGAGTCCGAGACGTCTTATTCTGAAAGGTTTATTGAAACTTGGCTAATTTTAACAATACACTTGTCATGACATGATGCCACCTCAAATTTATCCCCTCTTGCTCGTCTATATGCCCTCAGGATAATGTCACTATACTCTATGTCCATCTACAGACAAGGATCTATGTTTACCTTTACTGGTGGTTGTATCATCTGATCTTGGTTACCATAGTAATGATCAGAATGGTTCCTGCTTTCCTAAACATAAACATACAGCTGCTCTGTATCTCAAAGAGAGACGTCATGGGGTGGTCGGTAGCGTAGTGGGTTAAGCGGCCGCCCCATGTGTGGAGGCTATAGTCCTCGCTGCAGCTGGCCCCAGTTTGAATCCCGCATCGGACGGCCATTTACTGCGTGTCACTCCCCCTCTCTCTGCCCCCTGCTTCCTGTCTATCTTCAGCTGTACTATCAATAAAGGCATAAAAGGCCAAAAAAATAATAATAAAAAAAAAGAAAAAAAAAAGAGAGAGAGACGTCATTGTCTCCATTACAATATTTCATTTAACACGGTCTCTGCAGTGACCTCAGGACATGTGCTTGACCCCGTGTGACCCCCATATGTGGCATGCTAGAATAGAAAATAAGTCCCCACCTCTTTCTTACAGTATATACAGATAATCATGCTGAGAAATGGAGGTGACGTGTGTCAGTTCCAAACACAAAGTATGTGTTATGAACCTTTTTCGCTCTGTTGTCCACCTGCCAGTCGCTGATATCTCCTGTTATTTCAGCACCAGTCATTTCCTTCTTGTCCTGCAGTCGCCCTCAGCAGGTTCCCACATCACCCGACATCCACACCCACCTACACAACTGCTCCCAATTCCCTCATCAGCTGCCCAGTATACACACACCCCCTTCTGTTTTCCGACAATCTATTGTCCCAGCTTAGTTGTCGCAGTCCATCCAGCCTTTTGGCTTCTTGTTCCAGCTTGGTATGGCCTATTTCTTGCCAGACTTTTCCTTTTGGTTTTGGTTACCCCTTTTGACTGCCTAGCACCTGTTGCAGAGCCTTCCTTTAAACAACCCTTGTCTGCAACCTGTTTTACTGATCCTTTACAATGTAAATGGATACTCCAGCAATCTTCTACTGCACTTTCAGAGATGAATTAAAAAAATAAAACAAACTTGAAGCATCAGAGGCCAGGGTATCATGACTTTAGTCGTATTATAGGTGACACTCATGGGTGAAACATTGGATCTTATATTTCTCATGATGCAACTTGATAGTGTCCCCTCTGCCTCCTATGCTTATTTCTCTCCACAGCTCCAGTTTGTAACCCACGCTCATTTTTTCAATGTTTAAAAAGCTCCCTGTGGAGCTACAGAAAACATTACACATCTTTTATTTTACAGACTGACTCATACTCCTCATGAAGCAAACTGATTGTTTTTATGATTTAGTTCAACATTTTAAAAAAAAGGCGTATTCACTTCCTTGCAGAGACTTAGATGAGAAGATTAAATATGAAGCTACAGCCAGAAGCACAGTGTTTCTACCACCAGTATAAGATGTTAAGGCCTTTTCAGCTACAGTTCATTTCGTTTATTCCTCATAGGAAGAATTTTTATTGTTGACTGTTGCAGAGCTACTTGAGCAGAAAAGGGGTACACCTGACCTGCACTTGATCATGATTGCAGCGTTTTTGTTTCATTCATTCATTTTACCTCCTCTTACTATCTCCCCGTCACATTTTAACTCATAACTAATCATCAACCTGCATGAACATGACTATGGAGCAGGATGACAGTTAAACAAAATATTACAGGATCTCATAGTTTAAGGAATTTTATTCAAAATCATGTAGTATTGATTGTATTGAATGTTTCTATATCAATTTATTTAACTTTATATTTCAGAGATTCCTTCACGTACCACTTAAGGGAGCTCACGTACCACAGTTTGAGAACCAGTGGCTTAGCATAAAGACCGGAAACAAGGGGAAACAGAAATCTGCGAAATCCACCAAAGCTCACTAATTAAAACAGCATATCAGGTATACTTCATGAAAATGAAGTCGTGAGGTTATATATGACTATTGCTTAAGTTCCTCTCTTCACTGGCTGCCTGGCAACCTCACATGACAACAAGATTCAAGGAACAAGATATGACACACTGGCTGATTAGTCAGCTTTAGAGGTGCTGGTAGGTCATGCTAGCCTGTTTTTTGGTAAATCTATTTTGTGGGTTTGATATAAGAGTGTCTGGGCATGTGGACTCAGACTGTGTCTGAACCTGATCCTTCTTACCCAATAAGTGAAGACCTCATCTGCAATTTTGGCATTTATCTCATGGCATTTATCTCAAACTGTTTCAACAGGAAATATATTCGCTCCCGATAAACCCAACCCACCTACAAGATGATGAAACCATTTATCAAAAGCCATCTAAACTTTTAACACAGAGCAATGTCTGAAGAAATCTATTCGTTCCAAATGAGGTTAAATCATTGTTGAATTATGCATAACACACATGCACTGAGCTGCAACAGGATAGACCTTCTCACACAACAGACTGGCCCTGTCCTGATATCGGTTACTATGACAATTAATTATTAAGAAAGGCATTTGTTGTTCAAAGGCTTGGGTCTATTTAAACATTTAATTAGAAAATGTGTAAATGTGTAAAATATTCTTTTTCTAATTCAACACAAGTTATCTTAAGGAGGAACTTTCTTTTCCTCAGCAGACTCTTCAAGTTGGAGCAGTGCACAGTGAAATTATATGGTAAAATGATTCACAAATGCTTCAGGGAATAACTACAAATTCCTCCAGATTCCAAGAATACAGCAAACTTCAAGCAAATGATCAGTTCAGTTCTTGATTCAAAAACACTGAATCAACTTTAAAAAACTAAATATCTATAAGTTGTCACTGCAAAGCACAAGGTCACCTCCGTCTGTGTGTGAAGCAGAAACTGATCCCAGGATACTACAAATGACAAACACACACAAGTCCAGAGAGACAAGAGAGGCTACTGTGACACTTTATCTCTCCAAACCAGTGCACCACATCATGACAGTGTGAAATACACACCTCAAATATGCCACCAGTTACCCTCCACAAACTAAACTACTGTTTCCTGTTGTTACATCTTTTAGATGTAGAAAAAATTCTTACCAACGTGACTATTTCTCCTCCAGAATGCCATCTTCTCCGGGGACCTCCCGAAGGTTTCCCTAAACGTATGTATAAACGGAATGTAACTAAATATAAGTATTTTTACTTTTAAGTCATGTCCTTTAACACAATTAACTTTACTTAATTATTTCAATTTCATGACTTCTTCTAAACTTGTATATCGTACATACACAATATACTGCATGTTGAACTGTAAAACAAGATAAAAAAAATCAAATCAATAAAATGCCACTCACACATGAAACACAGGCATTTTACTTGTAATAAGAGTATTTCCTCTTCCTCTTCAGGGATCAATAATCTAATAATAATAATAATCTATTTGACATTGTTACCTAGGATCTGAATACTTCCTCCTCCACAAACAAACCACCACTAACATTTACAGTAGAAATGTGGAGCTAAGTATTCACAAAAAGGGTTAGTATAGCAGTGCAGGGTGTGAATGAGGAGGACTGAGTCAGTGTCATGAATCTACCTTAGTGTTACATCTGAACGCACACAAAACCAAGAGGTGTCTCATTTATTTTCTCTTGAGACACTTTAATCCCCAGTGTTTTTTGTCTCCTTAGCAAAAGATCCCAGGTGAGCAATACAACCCCTAAACAAGATGTATACAGTTCTGTAATATTCAACAGAAAGACAGTTAATGTGTGTCTAAATTGTGTTTTCTTACCTTGCACAAGTTTGTCACAGGCGCAGTCTTGTGATGTCTCCATGTATCCTGTCATTCAGTGTCGATCATTTATTTTCAAGCACCACATTCTGCAGATTTACCCGCAGTAAAACGCTGTTTATCCTCCCCCTGTGTGAAAATCACCAGACATGGATGGACTCATGGACATGAACAGCAAAGATCCAGATCCTGATCCTGATCAGCCGAAGAGGAGAGGAAGAAGACACTGTCACGGTAAGAAAACAGAAAATCACGGTATTCCGACAGAAATGTATGAAGCAAGGGTGAGAGGCAAACTGAGAAGGGACGACATGGAGCTGAAGCTGCCGGAGCTTTTCATGCGGAGGGATGCGGGAGTGTGTGTGCGTGGGTGTGCGTGTTGAACATCACCTCTCTCTCTCTCTCTCTCTCTCTCTCTCTGTCTCTCTATTTCTCTCTCTCTCCAAACAATCATACACTTATGAGCTGTGGAAACATTTAATATTGGATTTAAAGTGCACTAAAGTGATGAAATATGGGTTAAATTTACAAAAACAACCAACCAAAAATACTAAATTATGGCCCTGGAATGCTGATTTAAATAATTGTAATAAATAAATAAATCATGCCCTGGCTCAAGTGCTGTAAAACTGTATTGGGTTAAAATGTTGCTATAACGCCCCTCTGAGGACCCAAAACACAGTGCAAAGGTGCGCCATCAGTTCAAGTCTCCTTCAAAGCTGTCTAATGCTGCCTCTTCATTTATCAAATTATTAGATAGCAGTATGTTTGGTAAAGGCTGTTACAACATTGATAAATATTTAGTTCTTTAATGCGTTAGTGTTTTATTTTAATGTATTTTATGATCTGCTGTATTATTTTTAATGGATTCTTCATAGTTTTCTACGACTCTACGATTGATGCTAGATATGAGGCAGAAAAGTGCTGTTGTGAATGTTTGTTGCATAATATTTATTCTTTTATTAAGTTTTATTCTGGTAATGCCTCGAGTTGTAGATATTTTGATATTGTTTGTCGTCAGTATTTCTGTCAGCCAACACTGACACTGTTGCTGTTGGTCTGTTTGTGATGCAGCTGCCATCTGGAGTGAAGCAAGTTAATATAAGAAGTATTTAGTATTTACTGTATATTACCTGTATTACTATTCAAATTATTAATAGTATAGGTAAATGAACACTGATGAAAACACAGTCATGCATGTTATATTCTATTTATGCCATATTCTATAAATTAAGCCTCATAAATCTTACACACTGGAACTATAAAAGGCTTTTATCTACTATCTATCTCAGTTTGTTAGGTACACCAAGCTTAAACTAGCATTTACTGTACCCTCACTGACATAAAAGGAGTGGACAAAATATTACTAAATTCTTGGTATGCAATAAAAAATTAAAAATATTAAAGACATGCGCCATGTTCACAAACTGTCACATGGTGATCAAAGTCTAAAGCTGTGATGAAATTCCTGTAGCACCAGGTGGAAATGAGCTGAATGTATACTTTATTCTTAAGCGCACACTGATGCAATCCAGTATATTAGAAAACAATGTTTTTATTGCAAATCTAATCATCTTGCATTCACGCTTTCACGCCCAGAATAACACTGTTTGTTTTGGAAATGTACATGTGTGCAGATAAAAACTTTGTAGGCCGATCCCAGGCAGCCACTTGGTGATTTCCATATCTGAGATGTGGAAAAGGACAAAGGTCAAAGGTTTGCCCTTCTCAGCTGACCCACATTAAACTGCTTTTTACATGGAAACCTATTGTCATTTTAATATTTGCTACTGCCACCAAGATCTGCAAGCCCATGTTGTCCAGGGCCCATGCCAAAGGCTACCACTGCAACACAGATATGCTGATTCACTGTGAGCATTAATAAGAAGATGTCATCTGCAGCCACAACCCCAAGGCATAGTGGTTTCATTACATTTCAGACAGACAAGAGGGAGGCAATGTTTGTGAGTGTCACAATGATCCATTTCACTTGCGTCTTACTAGAGAGATACACAATCTGTAGGTAGGAAATTAGTTATTGTTTGTTTTTATTATTGTGTGAATTGATCTCTGATCTTATAAATATTCAGCTCTACTGTTTCTTCACAGTTACCTATAACCATATCATGTCTTCCTTCATGGAGCCTTGAATAATATAAATATAAATTTCTAGGAGACAGGGTTGGGCAGTTTGTGTCCTGCCGTCACACTAGTGCCATGCTTGTAGTCCTTCAATAAAACAGGATGAACCAGACTCCACTCATCTTTATATGAGGTAATACTTCCAAAAGCTGTAAACTGAACAGCCACT
The DNA here is from genome assembly GCF_000972845.2 of Larimichthys crocea. Classification (NCBI taxonomy): domain Eukaryota; kingdom Metazoa; phylum Chordata; class Actinopteri; family Sciaenidae; genus Larimichthys; species Larimichthys crocea. The sequence goes on along the minus strand of NC_040031.1, from coordinate 14,668,275 downwards.
GGGCTCCTTGCCCTGCTTTTATAGTTGCCCAGACTTCTCTATTAGATTACACCTACAGGGTAAACCAGTTAACAACGTGGGCAGGGAAGTTAAGTGAAGCCCTGCTCATGTTTTTTGTTGTAATGATCCCACATCTAGTTCTCAGTTCATGAGCACTGCAAACTGTCTTTGACCACAGTATAGCAAGTAGAATATACATTTTCTGACGTTTCTTTGTTGTGTAATATGTAAACAGGTGTTCAGAGGGTGAGGCTGAGCCTGTGGGGAATATAAAACCACCTGATGTTCTCATTACAAAGGACATGTTTATTCTTTATGACACAGTGGCTCATCGTCCAATATTATGTCAGGGGTAATTAGTGTGAATGTTTGAAGCATTTTTTTTATAACTTTCAGAAATATTCAACATTTTGTGGTCATTTTTCTCCATCTCATCTTCAACCTTGGGGGAGTTGCAGGGGGAGCCAATCACAGCTGACATTGAGGGGTTTGGGGGTAACACAGGGTTAACACATTGAGACAAAGAAGCTTCACGCCAATGGACAAATTAGAGTCACCAATAAATCTGTTAACTGCATGTCTTTGGACTGTGGGGGGAAGCTGGAGGACACGTGGAGGACGTGCAAACATACCCAGTGCCAGGACACTAGACTTAAGACATATGTGAACCAGTAAAACCAGTAAAACCAGCTTGAGTACAGTTAAGCAAAGTCATAATGATGAAAACATTTTCTTAAGCTCTAACTGTAGTGTGAAAAGTTTTCTTATATTGAATGGGTGTAATATGCACTATCTGGCATAAGGATTTCAAACCTGCTCTTACATGTTGACATGACAAGCCACAGTTTCCTGATACAAATCTATCTGGGCATGTACAGGAAACTGGCAAATCATCAAAATAAACTGCAGCTGTGGTTAGTAGATGATTAAAGCAACAGACTTTTCCTTGTAGACTGACACTTTCTGTCATAAACACATAATATATAATTGGAATTTGGAATGATGCATTCGCATAAACAAAATTGGATATTACCAAATGCCACTGGCACTTACAGTCGCTGTCTGTTTAACTAGTTTGCAAAGGGTAGCGATCACAGAGAGTGTTAAGAAAAGAGGCATGTTTATTCTTTATGGCACTAATGCTGCATTATGTGTGGCGTAACTGAATTTTCTTTTGTTGTGTACTGCAATGTAGAAACTTCATTCAACCTTTAAAAGATTTAACTCATAGGACTCTTTAAGGACATTTTTACTCATTCAGATCACAGAGACTGTTAAGAAAAGAGATGCCTCACTGACACTGACAAAGTATATTTACAAAATAAACCTGATCTTGCCATCTGTGATGTCACGTACCAGTCTATCAAATGCTCTGAATCATGCATAACTTCACCCTCTCTCCCTCAGACTCTCTGCGTCACATTAACGCACATCCTCATTCAACATGTTTGGGACTTCCTTGTTTTGGTAAATACCTGCACATTTAAAATATTCTGCACACTGTAAACATTTGCACATAACCTAGCAGACATGTGTGCATTCCTGCACAACTGTACAGCTCCTTTTATTTTCAAATCAAACCAAATCAGATTTTATTTGTATAGCCCAAAGTCACAAAGTACATTTGCCTCGGAGGGCTTTACAATCTGTACAGGGAGTGACACCCTCTGTCCTTAGACCCTCGGTTCGAGTGAGGAAAAACTTGCCCACCAAAAACCCTTTTAACAGGGAAAAAAGGTGGAAGAAACTTTAGGAAGAGCTACAGAGAAGGGATCTCTCTCCCAGAAACAGACAGACATGCAATAGATGTCACGTGTACAGGACAAATCAACACAAACAAATTGTACAATTACAATGAATGATAAAATGACAATGAATGATGAAATGATTACAGTAGCAGTGGAACCTGTGATAGAGATAGAGAGACACAGATGCACAGCAGCAGCAAATCATCAACTCAATAGAAACTGTAATGGAGATATGGTAGCAATAATGACAGTAGCTTAACTCATCATGTACCTTATTTTAAAACATAAGGTATATATGTTTATATTTTTTTAATTTTTAATTTTTAATGTATGTTTTCACACAAAAAACCTGAAAACCTACTTGTAAATAATGATAAAATTGATTCTGATTCTTCAAGCCTTAATATAATTTAAACAGATGAGTTATGTAGAAATTCAGATTCAGTGCAGTTTAAATTAGCTATCGAGACTAAAACTGTGTTTTGTACCAGGCTGTGAATGTGTTTTTTTCTGGACATTTTAATATGGGGGCCTATGGGGGGATTTACCAACATCTAGTGGCCGCTTGAGGAACTGCAGTCGGTGTCACTTCCGCTTTGACTTCACTTCACAGGCTCTCAGAGGTTCACCACTCAGTTCATATCGGGTTAACTCCTCTTACAGGTTGTACTGCTCGTCCTGTGACTCCTTCTGCTTTTCCTGCCGAGTGAAAGTAGGTCGGACTGAATCCTCCTGAGTCATTTCTAAGGATTTTGTTTGCAGGATTTTTTTTGTTTACAGCAGTGCTTGGTCAAGATAACTGTAAGTAGCCAGTCTTCTTTTACGAGACAGCACAGTGAGAAACTGTGTGCATATTATTTTTTGTACAAGTCTACGCATGCACAGGAATGATCATGTTATGGAGGCTCGGTCCATTACGCAGCATGCAGCACTAACAGCGCGGCTCAGACTATGAGCCCAAAATAAAGTCACCGACCTATATCGTTATTATAACGTGTTAGGTATTTGTGTTTAGGACATAGAGCAAACAGTATATGTCTCATTATTATGTTACATTAAACTCAGCAACTTGTCAAGAACTGTGATGTATTTGCTCCTGTAAATATTCACTTGTCTGTGTGCTTTGTAAGTTTTTCTGAGGTGGTTTTGTAACAGCTGTGGGTGAGGGTAAAGCCACAACCTTCACTGCATTCATCCTATTGTTCTCACAATGTGGGTCAGAACACTAAATATTTAAGAAATCAGACACATTAAGGTGTTTAAAACCTACTCAGAGGAGTCATCTACCTCTGACATGCTCCTACTTTGTGTTATTTAAATACTCCTTGCTGTAAAAGTACTCTCTTTCCACCTCTGTTATGTCAGTATGTGAATCAGCAAAGTAGGAAGTGCCAGCTGTGCACAGATATTGTGTATTACTGTATTTTTGCTAAACTAAAGTACTTCTTGTTATTGTTAAGACACAGAATGGCTGCACTGCGTCGTCTGAGGCAGTGCCACCCTTCGGGCTTGGCCATCTCTAATCTTCACACGAGCAGCCGTGCCTCTGCCAAACAGCATTACAAAATGCTTGTTCTGGGAGGAGGAAGCGGGGGCATCACAATGGGCGCAAGAATGAAGAGGATGATGGGAGCCGAGAATGTGGCTGTTGTGGAGCCCAGTGAGGCAAGGATTCAGTATTCAGATTAGAATTATTATTTGCCTTATCTCCACTGATTACTTTATTGATGTCCAGAGTGAGATTCTAGTGTTGCAGCAGCAGGTACAAGTATTACAAACACACAATACAGGCACACGGTAAACCCAAAAGGCATAAGGTAGATAAAAAAAGTATACAAAAAACTCTAATGAGGAAGAACATATGGTAAAAATATACTCTCTGTGCACTAACTTTGTGGAGGAATCCACTCCACTGTCATGTAAATCGGTATGTCCAACAACTTTTTTTTCAGATGCATTACTATCAGCCAATATGGACCCTGGTTGGTGCTGGAGCAAAAACTGTAGCCTCATCAGGTCGTACCACCGGGAGTGTTATGCCGTCTGGAGTGAAGTGGGTGAAATCTTCAGTTCAGGAAATAAACCCAGACACGAATACTGTTCGCACAGACGATGGAACTGAAGTATGTTTGCTTTTGGAAACTTATCTGACACTGTGTAAATTGAAATTACTTAGTAAGTGTTTGCACATGGTTAGCTTTACATGATTTTGCCTGTTTGACTGTTTTTTTTTTTTCACATTTCAGATCTCCTATGAGTATTTGATTGTGGCTCTTGGTTTACAACTCCATTATGAGAAGGTGAAGTAAGGCCTTGTTGATTCAATTCTACCTAGTGAAACTCTTGCCATTAAATCTGTTACATTGCAGGAAAATCACACTCTTCTTGTATGTAGATCAAAGGGCTGCCGGAAGGGTTCAAACATCCAAAGATTGGGTCAAATTACTCAGTCCAAACTGTGGAGAAAACATGGAAAGCGCTGCAGGACTTCAAAGAAGGCAACGCTGTGTTCAGTTTCCCAAATACTCCTGTGAAATGTGCCGGAGCTCCGCAGAAGATCATGTACCTGTCCGATGCCTATCTCAGAAAGGTACTTCAATTCTTTCAGAATATAATATAGTGTATTTTTTGTGGTTTTACAAATAAAATGAAGACATTTTTATGTTTCAATCTAAGACAGGGAAACGAGCAAAAGCCAACATAGTGTACAACACATCACTTCCTGTGCTCTTTGGGATAAAAAAATATGCTGACTCATTGTGGGATATTGTGAAACGCCGTGACCTACAAGTGAACCTGAGACAAAACCTAATAGAAGTTCGGGCAGACAAGCAAGAAGCCGTGTTTGAAAATCTTGACAAACCAGGCGAAACCAAAGTGATTGAGGTAACTGTGTTACTGTACCTCAACAGTAACTTTTACATAGTTGTATAGTATTTCCTAATTTGTACAATGGCCAGGCTACTCCAGCATGTGCCATGTCATTTCCTACTTGTTTAGATCCTTAAAAATCACGAGATCTTCTGACTGTTGTGCATTTATTCAACCTTTGTGCCTGCCAAATCAGGAAAAGAGACTACAGTAAATTACTCTTACACGTTGTTGTTTTCCTTTATTAGTATGAAATGCTTCATGTCACACCACCGATGGGACCCAATTTGGTGGTTAAAGCCAGTCCATTGGCAGATGAGGTTGGCTGGTTGGATGTCAACAAAGACACCCTCCAACATAACAAGTATCCAAATGTATTTGGCATTGGAGATTGTACCAACCTGCCCACAGCCAAAACTGCTGCTGCTGTCGGTGAGTCATTGCTGTTTCATTAGTTTGAACGTTGTACACAATACTGGAAAGCACTCTCCTTCTGCATACAATCCAAACTGTTTTAGTGCTTGTTCTTTTTGTAAGTTAAAATTCACTTCCTCCAGCAGGTGTATAACACAATAACCTATTTACACAAGACTATAAAACATACACCACACCCTGTGAATCTTGTAATTCAGGGACAGTTTTCAACTCACATTGCATCAGTACCTCAGTTTGTATTTGACTTTTATTATCTGTTAAATGATGGGAGGTTCCTGGTCATATCATCATTAACGATGACTTCAGGTTATAAATCAGTACTTATCACAAATTACTATCTGTACAACTGCAATCTGTCCGTTGTAATGAATGTAGCCTTATCAATCTCATCGTGTTTACATTCATTATACTCGGGCTGATATTATCAATCACTCTAAGCAACAACGAACAATGAATAGCTGTAACATGTGGCACAGATATTTATGATTTCCACAAGATTAATCTTCATAATTTCAGTCACACATTGTCTTTATTTTTTTTTTAAACTAAAGCATATATACATGCTAACATCTTGGTGTATTGAGATGAGGGTGCATCGTCTTCCCCTAATGTCCTACTAAAGCAAGCCCCCTAGTGATCAAATGTGTTACCTACATCGGTTAAACTTTTAATCAGATAGCTGTCTCATGCAATAAAAATACATGTTAACATAACTAACTTATCCTAATTAGAAATGTATTTAAAATGCTTTGGGCAGACCAATATTTGTTTGTTTTGGTCTGGGCATCTCAGACAGTCCGGAGCTTATTAGTTAATAGATGTGTGAGTCTGTTTAGGCCTAGTATTGAGGACACCCAAGACACATTGTGATCACACTAAATTTATGAAAGAAGACCAGCATTTTATTGATGGTGACATGCCATATTCTAACATAACCAATGTGGACTACTTATTTGTTGCCTGTAGAGAAAGTCTCCACACTTCCTTAAAAAAACAAGTGAGATATTAAGTTAGAAGTCAACTGAGATTCATGTGGGGATGCATTCTAATACCAGGCACAAACTGACGTATTTATTGCTGAGCAAGACCCATGTTTTTACCAGGTGTGAACAGGCTCTGTTTGTCAGCTCAGTGATAGACTGGTGGCCTGTTATGTGTGTGCTCCAGCCCCCTGAAACCTCACACATGATGAGTGGATCATGAATATGCATGACCAGATGGTAAAAAAACATAACATGTTCTTTCGCACGATCATGCCACCAGTATGTCTGTACACTCTATATACTGTATAACATGAGTATGTAGTCACAGTTGTTCTTCTTCTTAATTCCTCAAAATAAATGTATAAAAAGCTGTTTTCTGTTTTCTCGTTCTCTCTTAGCTGCACAGTCTGCCGTCTTAAACAGAACCATCAGCAAAATACTGAAAAATGAGAAGCCAGATAAAAAGGTAAATTGCACATAAACACCCGCTATGATTCATCTTTTTAATGCTGTAACTTCTCTATTGGAAAACATGAAAAATATGCAAATCTATAATCAATAATCCCTTTTCTCACAGTACGATGGCTACACCTCATGTCCACTGGTAACAAGCTACAACACGGTGATTCTGGCAGAGTTTGACTACAATGGACAACCTCTGGAAACATTCCCCATTAACCAAGCGAAAGAAAGAAGACTCATGTACCACATGAAAGCTGATGTGATGCCTCACCTCTATTGGCATGGGCTTCTAAGGTATGTACATGGTTAGGTTACTAAGGAATTGTACCACACCTCTCACCACATTTTTATTAATGTTCTTTATTTTTCTTACATCAGGGGCCTGTGGGGTGGACCAGGACCATACAGGAAAATCTTCCATCTTGGGATGAAATGAAACCTCGCTATCAGTTTGCAAGTTAATCATTACATATCCTCTAAAGGGGAAAGAAGTAGCACCGTAAGGAAGTAGCAGTTAAATCTATCATTTTCAAAAAAGGGTGGACACATACAGTGGCTAACACGGCTTGTTGGCATCATGGAATATAATGAGGAAGAGTCGTTTGTGGTGCAGAAACCACTGAAAATTAACATATAATTCTGCAGCTTTATGGTCTTATGGTTCTTTCTGGCGACACACTGAATGTAAGTTCTTGCTGCTTTCATCAATCTCATTGCCCATCCAGCAGTGAAATGTTTGTAGAAGCTGAGAACAAAAGTCTGTAGAAGTTTGTTTGATTTGCTACCGCCCAGTGTACTTTTAAAAGCCAGTAGGTTTAACCCAGAGTCCACAGAAGTTAGCCAGGCTCTACCAAAGATTATTGAACCTCTTGCTCCAGATTTTATAGTCCATTTTATCCCAATAAACTGACGCGAATTAGTCTTTTTTTAAATTGTGAGTGTAAACGAAGAATTAAACTGTTTAGGTTTTTAATGCAACAATTTGATCACTTGTTTTTGCAGGATATTGGAGGGACTTCACAGCTGTAATCATCGCCAGTCATTGCAAATATTGTATTACTGAAATGTTGGCGGAAGTCAGTTATTATTATTGTGTGTACTTTCTTGTCATTGTAGGATTTTAACAGTCTTCAGGTCTGTCTCCACCTCAAGCACACAGTCTGTGAAATTAACATAAACATGCAAACTACCAAAAGTGGTTTTCTAACATTTAAACAGTGATGTCAAAAATAGAGTTTGGTCAGTGATTATTTTTATACTTTTACTTACACGCTTCACTGAGTTATAAACGTCTTGGTGGTTATACAGCCAGCCAACTTTATTGTTGTATTGAAAGATGAATTATTCTTTAATCATTAAACTGATTGTACTTTGCTACTAATGCTGTAAATATACTATTAAAGTTAATTAAATTGTTGATTTAAAAAAAACTTAAATTTATTTTCAGTATAGTTTCAACCTTGTTGCACTTTGTTTTTTGTTTTTTTACATCCAACAGTATTTCAAATGTTATATATTTCACTGTGGTTTGAAAGCCTTTAGTGTCTTAACCTTGCTTGAGAATTTGTTTTCTTGATAATTTATTCGAATGCAGAGTGTGTGTTGCCAAGACTTTTAATTGCTGGTGCAAAATTCTGGACATTTAGAATTTGATCCCAGAAATTTGAGGCTTTTTTTGTATTCCCTGTTAGATTTTCCACTACTGCTTATGAGCTGTCTGACATCTCTAATCTGCAATTTCCCAAAAGAAACTTGACACTATTTGAACTTCTTCTTTCCAAGAACTTTGGGTATGAAGATACCATCTGCCTGTTCCTAACAGATAATGCACCACTATTCTTATTATTCATATCTTTCTTGTAGTCGCACAATAATACCAGCAGGGATAAAGTGTGGTAGTAATCATTTCACTGTGGTTTGAAAGCCTTTAGTGTCTCATCCTTGCTTGAGAATTTGTTTTCTTGATCCCAGCAAGTTTGAACTTTTTTTTTTGTATTCCTTGTTTCATTTTCCATGATAACACTGCTGCTCATGGGCTGTCTTGACATCTCTAATCGGCATTTTAATCATCTTCTTTCCAAGCTGAAAAAAAATGATAAAAACTTTGGGTATGAAGATGCCTTCTCCCTGTTCCTAACAGATAATGCTCCACTATTTCACTGTGCCTTTAGTGTCTCAACCTTGCTTGAGAATTTGTTTAGTCAAATGCAGTGTGTGTTACCAAGACTTTTAATTGTTGGTCCAAAATTTTGGACATTCAGAACATGATCCCAGCAATTTTGGGCTTTTTTTTTTTGTTGTATTCCCTGTTTGATTTCCCACTTGCAAACTTTAGGTATGAAGAAGCCATCTGCCTGTTCCTAACAGATAATGCACCACTATTCTTATTATTCATATCTTTCTTGTAGTCGCACAATAATACCAGCAGGAATAAAGTGTGGTAGTTATTATTTCACTGTGCCCTTAGTGTCTCAACCTTGCTTGAGAATTTGTTTAGTCGAATGCAGTGTGTGTTACCAAGACTTTTTTATTGCTGGTCCAAATTTTTGGACATTTAGAACATGATCCCAGCAATTTTGGGCTTTTTTTTTTTTTTGTATTCCTTGATTGATTTCCCATGATAACACTGCTGCTCATGAGCTGCATTTTAATCATCTTCTTTCCAAGCTGAAAAAAAAGATAAAAACTTTAGGTATGAAGATGCAGTGTGTGTTACCAAGACTTTTAATGGCTGGTCCAAAATTTTGGACATTCAGAACATGATCCCAGCTATTTTTTTGTATTCCCTGTTTGATTTCCCACTTGCAAACTTTAGGTATGAAGATGCCATCTGCCTGCTCCTAACAGATAATGCACCACTATTCTTATTATTCATATCTTTCTTGTAGTCGCACAATAATACCAGCAGGGATAAAGTGTGGTAGTGAGCTCAGTCCAGCTGCACACACACACACACACACATCATAGCCATTTTCCTGTTGACTCCGCGCTCCGCCACGTTGGTTCCCTTACGTGTGTGTGTCGCATTCTCCAGCAGCGTTATGTTTGTGATGAGGCGGGAAATGGCGATCACTGACTGCTAGCTTCTACCCGAGCGACAGACAGACACAGCTGGCTGAAAAAAAACACCCACGGCCCCCCGACCTCTAACCGGTGGCCGCCACGGTCGCGGCCCGAGAGCTTGACAACGCTGCGGCAACTCGGGAAGAGCTCCTTAAATTAACCGGTAAGCAACAAACAGCGTCAACATGTAAACAACAACAACAACAAACAAAAAAAAGGTTTGTCCCTCTCGGTAGCTGGTGGCTAACGTTAGCCAGCGAAGGGGGCGTAGTCTAACGGCTGAAAACAGTCACGGTAGCTGCGATGTAGCTTTGTTTAACACAGTCTGCGTGTTAAAACACATTCATGTCGTGGCGACTGACGTGGAAAATGTCACGGCCTTGCTTTAGCGTTTTATTTTTTTTTATTTTTTTCCATGAGCTAACTGTAGCCCCGCTCGCGTTAACAGCATCTGGAGGTGTAAGTTACGTTAGGATGATGAATTCCGGTTGATAACAACAATTTTTTAACCAGACAAGTGCCAGGTTGTGTGGCCGCATACAAGCTCGGGGTTTGTCCTAACACATGTGGAAGACACACCGGCGAAAAACCACCGGTGAGAGACACAGAGACAGACAGAGAGACAAGATTTATGCTAAACACCAGCAGCTGGCTAACGTTAGCGGTAGCTGACGTCGTCGGTGTGTGTTACATAACGACAGTGAGCTGCTGCCAAATCTGATTTTTACCAACAATTAGCTGATAACGAACCAAACATAAACACACACAGAGAGAGAGAGAGGGTGGTTTGTACTCAACACCTTGCTCAGGTTGTTTTTGTTTTTGTTTTTTTCAAAAGAAGGCCTCGTATTATTTTTCCAAATGTTTATCACGCAACGTTACACCGCCCACTCCACTCACTGTCACTGCTGACAGGCTCAGCAGTGTTGTTGACACCAGAGGTCAAAGATGAGTCGGTGTATAAACGACCTTAAACTTCCTTTAAAGAGGGACAGGTTGGACAATGTGAAGTAATAATATATATATATATATATATTTTAAAAAGTTGCATACAAATGCACTGTGGCAGTCACAGTTATCATTTAAAAAATATATAGTTTATTTCACATCTGAAGTCAGGACAACAAAGAATAAATTGTATGGAGCACGTTAAACGTTGCATGTTCATTTTAAACATGACTTATTATGACTAATGCAAAGTCTGTTGACATTTAAGGGTGGCTGCCAACATCTATTTATTATTATTATTATTATTATTATTATTATTATTATTACCATCATTATCATTTTATAAGATAGACAAGCAGCCCAGCACCCTTCATACAGGGTTAAAAGTGTCAATGTCAGACCTCTACTTGCCTCACTTTTCTTTTCACTGTATACATTTGATACTATGTGTATGTATCCAGTCCTACGCGTTATTCATGTTTTCCTCCTATTAAGAAGGAGGAGAAATATTCATGATTAAGGTGTGTCGACATGATTATCTAGTTAGAAAACAAAGAATTAATTGTATGGAGCACGTGCATGAAGTTGATAGTGATCGTGTTCATTTTAACAGACTTATTAGAGTAAAAGTCTGTTGAGATTTAAGGTGGCTTGCCAACATCTTTTTTATTATTATTATTATTATTATTATTATTATTATTATTATTATTACGTCATTATCATTTTATAAGATAGACAAGCAGCCCAGCACTTCTCAATATAGGGTTAAAAGTGTCAGACCTCTACTTGCCTCACTTTTCTTTTTGGTTGTCCTTTTTGTACTCACTGTAGTACATTTGATACTATGTGTAGTGTATGTATCCAGTCCTACGCGTTATTCATGTTTTCCTCCTATTAAGAAGGAGGGAGAAATATTTCATGATTAAGGTGTGTCGACATGATTATCTAGTTAGAAAAACAAAGAATAAATTGTATGGAGGACGTGCATGAAGTTCATAGTGATCGTGTTCATTTTAAACAGGACTTATTATGACTAATGCAAAGAGTGGTTGCCAACATCTGTTATTAGTATTATTATTACATCATTATTATTTTATAAGAGGAGAAGTGGAAACAGGAACTGAAACGTCGCAAACATTATTGGATGACATGATATGATACCTGTGTAAATGTTAGTCAGGAGTAGAGGCCAAACCTCACAGCAACATGTCTGTCACCAACCGTCATATTACTTAGTTTTCTCTACCGTTTTAATGTATAAATGTATGTCTCTTTGTGCTAATATATTTAAAAAATATATGTATAATATAAATGTATTGTATTTTCAATCACCAGTAAGACTCTCAGTCAGGGCAGAGAGGACATTAAACCATTGACAGTCTGATTCTCTGTTGCTGATAGTCACTTTAACTCCATTTGCACTAAATGCTGCGACTTTCATTCATCGTCTGTCTACAGCCTAATTTATATAGTTTGATATTGTAAAGCACAGGTTTTAATTTCTTAGCACACATCTCATTTTGATGTACATGTTTGATGATTTCTCTGCACATTTCAATTCTTAGTGCAGGTTCAATTCCTTTGCACGCTTTAAGTGCATCCATCCATCCATCCATCTATCTATCTATCTATCTATCTATCTCAAATATTTCATGATAAGGTGTGATTATCTAGTTAGAATGCAGAAGCATGTCCTATTGTACATTCATAGTGTATATGTTATATGTATGTCATTTTATATGTGTTAAATAAAACACACTCATATCTGTGTCTGTATTTTGCTTTAGAAGTCCATTATCTGACGCGCTGTATCCGAGAGCTGTCCATGGCACCAAGTGTCAAATACTGACATTTACTGTAAGTTGGTATCAAATATTTGATTTTATATACATAATTGTTTGTTTGGTTCCTGATATCCTGTAAAGCTGCCTTTAACATTTCTGTCTATTTATGAGCAAGCTATTTTCATCATCTGCAATGTTTCTAACCGTGTTTTTCCTCCCCCCGTATCAGATTCTATGTGACGGTGGAGCATGATGAGGCTGAGAGTGCGTAAAGCTCCTCAGCAGCCAAACTTAGGCCGTCGAACCCACCCGTCCCAGGCCAAGCGGAAACACTGTGAAGTGGAGCCGTCCCCGGTGAGAGGTCGAGGCAAGATGCAGAAGAATGAAACAGGCTTGCTCTCCACTATAAAGAAATTCATCCGAGGAAATGCTGTCAAGGTGGGCTCACATCAGGATTCTCAGCTGCTGTAGGAACACACACTCTTAATGCACAATAACAGCAATGCCTCGGCTGCATTGCATGCTGATAAACAATGACTCATACATAATGGCTAGGAGTGTTTTAGACACCAAACAGTCTTAACACAGCCAACGTAAGCTCCTTTCACACATGCACTGCAACCCTGAACTTATCTAAACACTACCTGGAGAAGCTGTGCAAGAGCGATGTGAATGTTCAAATCAGTTGGACTGGACGTTAAGGCAACTTTACCCAGCCAAATCCCCAGTCCGTACATGAGCAGGTCATTGTATTCGCAGCAAGCGAGTGGGCGAGTCGATGACGTTGCACGGTGTGTAGCTGCTTTGTATTCTTTTCTGCTTGCCTGTATATTTCTTTCCACTCAATTTGTTGTAATGTTGATAGAAGTCCTCCTCCTCCTCTTTCTACACTCTGTCCAAGCGCCACTGCTTGCCTAAATCAAACTGAGTATTTAAAACTTGTGAGAACATGATGACACACTCCTGTTGTCCTCCAGACAAGGGATGCGGCGATAAACTGTTTCACTGTTAACTGCAGTTTAAAACATCACAAAGGCTCAGCTACACCAAGTGTTTCTCTCGCTGACATTCTACAATGTAGCGGTGGGTTAAGAGTTGGGCTTTCAGTGTAATGTAAACCAATGGCAACAAAGCAGGAAAAGGGGAAGTGCACCAATTCAACCTGCACCAAAATGTCATGTAAAGGTCATAAAACCTGCAAAAAAAGATGCTCTCGAAATACATCATAGTGTTCAAACTTTAATCGTACCAATAAAATCTATAACCGCTGCATCCCTACTCAATAGTCCAGCCCTGACTTTGTACACAGTGGAGATAGTGTCCTGTATTTTTCTATATTTCAGTGAACTTCCTCTATTCTCATTCTGGCAGTAAATGGTAATGATAAATATGATAATAAACACATACTATATGTTTATTAGGAGTAGGTTGTGAGCTTTTCTCTAAAAATCATCAACCATGTCTGAATAAGCTCCTCAGTAGGGATGGGAATTGATAAGATTTTTACGATTCGATTCCATTATCGATTCTGTTAAGCGATTCGATTCTTTATCGATTCTCTTATCGATTCTAATTTGGGGAAAAAAGGAGAACAAACAGTTTGATCAGCATCAACTTTGTTTAGTTAGAAGTATCACAACCTTACAAAACCGACAGCGAGGTCAAAAGAGGCCCACAGCCTAGATAGTAACGATGTGTAACTACCTTCCGTAGTAACCGCAGAGGTGCTCATAGCCTGGCTGCTGCCGCTGCTGCTAGGTTGAGATTCATCTCCAGTCCGAAGCGTATCAAAAACACAACATTCATTTAAAAATATTGCATGTCGTGTGCGCAAATGTTTCTGCATGTTCGTTGTGTTCCCTCCCGACGCTGTTATCTCCACTTTGCAATGATTGCAAGTTGCCCTGTTGCCATCTTTTTTGGTAAAATGCAGCCAAACTTTGGAGCGTTTGAACCGAGTGGGTGCCATTGTTTACTACTGATTGCACTGTACGTGCGAAACTTGTGTAAGTTACGTGGCGTAATTTGTCGTGCTTGCTGGAATCGAGCATGCGTAACTTCTTGCGTCGTGCTTTCTGGAATCAATAAGAGAATCGTTAGATAAACTGCCAAACGATTCCATGGAATTGAAACACACGGAACTGGTTCTCAACAAGAACCGGTTTTCGATCCCCATCCCTACTCCTGAGTCTCTTTTCGTATAAGTATTCGCAGCAGCACTAAGTCGAAGTAACGTTTTCATAACTTTATCAACATGGCACAAGTCTTTATTGAATGGCGTCACATTGGGAGGGTGCAGCAACACAAAGTAAAAGTTGAACTGAGTGCAGATAAAGATAATAAACAAGAAGTGTCTTTTCTTGCATTTATTTTATAAACTCTAAAAGTCGCTCACTTATCTTCTCCTGTAGATTTAGTGTAATGATACAGGGACAGCTTATTGACTGTTACAGTCGTCATCGCCTCGATTGCTTTGTTTGCAATGCTATTCATTGTGTTTCGCATTAGAATAAATTGACTGGTTCTGTATTCCTGTTTTCGTGTTTGTCAGGTGGAGCAGGACATCCCCGCCAAGAGGAGTCGTATTGATTGTAATTCTGATGGCGATCTAATTACTTCAACACCACAGACTAGAGGCCTTTCCAACAAATCAGTTTCCAGAGTTTGCCGGAAAAGTCCAAATAAAGGTACGAACGACAGACCCAGTAACAGATACACAGATGTTTTGATTTTGGGTTGTTTTTAAGGAGTTGTGTGTTTTTTTTTCTTTTTAAGACACAATGACATGCAACAGTAAACCTATCAAACCAAACGGTAAACTCGAGGCCCCCGTCGAAGCAGCAAGCAGCCCACCACGCACCACCCTGCTTGGAACCATCTTCTCTCCAGTCTTCAACTTTTTCTCACCAGCAACTAAAACTGGTAAAACAAACAAATCATTTGACACGAATGTTTAACATTAATGTTTAAAAAAAAATCTATCTAAAACTTTACTGACTGCTCTGACTGCTGTTTGCCTTCAGCCACGCCTGGTTCAGACTCTCCTGGCCAGGCGATGGAGGCAGAGGAAATCATGAAACAGCTGGACATTGAGCAGGCAGAAGAAATGCCAAGCAGCACTCTCACATCCACAGAGGGCATCACTCCATGTCACACCGCCCCGATGTTACCGCAGAGGCTTCAGATTACCTCGGATACAACCGTAGAAGAAGGGGAAATCGTCACTGAAGCTGACATGCCACCATTAACGGGTATGACCGCTCTCACATAAGCCTCATTCTTTACGTATAATCAAGAATAACTTACGTGAGCTACAGATTAATTGTTGTTAAACTGACTGAATGTTTCAGCTCCTAATAATTAGTCCTCAGGAACAGGTTTCATTTTTCATTTTCCATCTCTCTGTCCTCAGCAGCTCCTGGTTGTATGCCAGACGGTGGTTACCCACACACGTTACCTCCACCTCCCGCAGAAACCTCGTACGATGAGGACTGGGAAGTTTTTGATCCGTAAGTAGATCGGCATTAGTTAATCAAGCTTCTAACGAACACAGCTGTTAATTCATAAAAGATCATTTAGAAAATGAGCTGTACATGGAGACTTACATAAATAACTATTAAATAATATTCAAAAACAAAAACTATTGATTTTGTGACCAGAAGTGAAATCACATCCAAGGTGACATTGCATGTTGGTGTCTGAGCTGAGGTTGCTGCAATGTGAAACTTCCAACCACTAGATGGCAACAAAAACCGGACTGTGACGCCACAGCACTAAGAATTTAGTTCAGCTGATTCAAACTGAACTTACAGCGTG
Source organism: Larimichthys crocea (assembly GCF_000972845.2). Lineage (NCBI taxonomy): Eukaryota > Metazoa > Chordata > Actinopteri > Sciaenidae > Larimichthys > Larimichthys crocea. The sequence goes on along the minus strand of NC_040031.1, from coordinate 14,652,165 downwards.
AAGATGATAGTCGACTTCCTTACTATAACACTCCTGCTCTTTGTTGTGACTGTTTGTTTTGTTTAATGAGTGTCTCTCTATGGTTTCCTTGCTTCAAGGTACTTCTTCATCAAGCATGTGCCTCCGCTGACAGAAGAGCAGTTAACACGCAAACCAGCGTTACCTTTGAAAACACGCAGCACACCAGAGTTTTCCCTCGTCTTGGATCTGGTAAACAGAGAACGTTTTCCTGTGCTGCATCTCATGTTGAAATAAAACTGACTTGAACTGACTGATTTTCTTTGTTTCTCTCTCTCTCTCAGGACGAAACTCTGGTCCACTGTAGTTTGAATGAGCTAGAAGACGCAGCCCTGACATTCCCTGTGCTCTTTCAAGATGTAATATACCAGGTACTGACTGTTAAACGTCGTTCTCTAATGGAAAGGTCTCGCAGGTTTCGCTGCTGTGATTACATTTCTTAATTTGATCCTGTAGGTGTATGTTCGGTTGAGGCCCTTTTTCCGCGAGTTTCTTGAGCGGATGTCTCAAATGTATGAGGTGAGATACCCTTTTTATTTCTAAGTGACTTCAGAGAGTATTTGTCTATTTCGACCTTCGCATGTGACTCATTTATTGCTGTCCTTTCAAATTTCAGATTATTCTTTTCACGGCTTCAAAGAAAGTCTACGCTGACAAGTTGCTCAACATCCTGGATCCCAAAAAGCAGCTGGTCAGGTCAGTGACGACACAAAGCAGCTTTTATAAAAACGCTGTGCCTGCTTATCAAGTTTGCTTGTCATAGCAAGGTAGCCAAAGATAAACAAGCATCATCATATGTATTGATGTCTTTCTTTATCCTCCACACACTGATCTGGTCCTCCTGTGTCGAGATCTCCAGCCAAAAATACAATATGCAAAATAGTCTGCGGTAACTTCCTCTTCCTTCTATCAAATTAGTAGGAAGAACCTGTTTGGCTTATAAAAAGCAGACGTTCACATAACTGGTTAAAGCTTGTGCAGTTTGCATGAAGTGGTGAAGAAATGTGCTGTTCTCAAATGAACGATTATCACCACACTGATTACATGTAATACATGTTTTTAATCGATTTGACCTCATTAAGTACCACAATCTGCTCTGAGAAGGTGTTTTTTTTTGTGTCTGTTTGTTTGAGACGTATCATGTTAATGTATTTATTGTCTCATTCTGTGTGTGTGTGTTTTTTTGTTTTTTTTTAGACACAGGCTATTTCGTGAGCACTGCGTGTGTGTTCAAGGAAATTATATTAAAGACCTAAACATCCTCGGACGGGATCTTTCCAAGACGATAATAATTGACAACTCACCCCAAGCCTTTGCATACCAGGTAAAACCAGTTTCTTGAAACTTTTTATGAACATAATCAATGTTTCTGTGTCACAGTGATGCTACAGCGTAGATTTTTTTGTGTCTTTTTCAGCTTTCCAATGGGATCCCTATTGAGAGCTGGTTTGTGGATAGAAATGACAATGAGCTTCTAAAGCTTGTACCTTTCCTCGAGAAGCTTGTGGAGCTGGTATGTATTTTCTAGTTACATAAAGATTAGATGCATGGACATACAGTCCTTATGCGGGGCCTTAAATAACAGTGTAAGCTCTTTAAAAAGGTTTCAATATTCGTTGGTGGCATTTCTCAACAGCTTTAATTTTCTCATGCAGTCCTACTGATAAATATAACACACAATCTGCTGCCTCCATGAAAAATGTTTCATTATGATTCGATTTCATGTTTGTGCAGGTTGTTTCTGTGCAGGCAGAACTGTAATAATTCGCTTAATAGCCACTTAATTAAATACAAAACGAGGTCCTAAGACATAATGGTGTTTCTCCTCAGACTCAGCTTATTAGATACACCGAGCTAACTATTGCAGTCTAATACGACAGCCCTGCAATAAATCCTGTTTTCATGAAGGTGATCCTGATAATGAGGTGTTTATTCGACTGTATGATCAATTTGGGGGGTGCAGTTTCAGGTGCTGTTGAATTGTGTTGTTATAATTCTTCTCATTAATATAGATGTAAAACATCTCTCGGTATAATGTAATGCATTTCAAATCATCCTGACCTCGAACAGTTTCAACATTGCAGGAGACTCGGCTGCATTTCTTTTACTTATATTTGTCGTCTGCAGGCTGATGGACGTCTGTGAACTGCAGATAAAGTAGATTTATTCTTTTTGCCTTTTCAGTCTCGTCACGATCAGCTTTTCCCCACATCGCCGTCAAGCTAGACGCCGTAGTCATCAATGCTGAGCTGAAGCGTCTGTTCTTTTTGTAGTTTTTGAAACTTTTCTCTCTCTTTTTTTTAAATCACAGAATGAAGATGTCAGACCGCACATCCGTCAACAGTTTCGTTTGCACGACCTCCTCCCTCCAGACTGAAGACCTCGTTCAACCTCTGTACAAGATGGTACCAACATTGGAAAAAAAAGAAGAAAAACTTAAACCCCGAAGGAAATATTCAATGGATTTCTCTTTACAAAACATTGCCATTCTAATTATTCTAATTAAAATATTTTTTTTAAATCATGCAGAAAAATTCGAAAGCTATGTTTGAGTGAAAAAGCTCTGGATGTTTTTATACAAACACACTCAAATCAGACTCAGAACAAGCAGACCAGACGTTTCTTTCTAGCGCGACTTTGAAGACGGCCTCCTGGAAGGTATTTTGTCTTTTTAAGAACCATTTTGGATTGACAAAACTGAATGTCATGCAGTGTTGGATTATATGGACCTTGGCGGCTCCAGCCTGACCTTGATCGGCCAGTCAAACCTGTATAATATTCGATCTATTTACCTGTAAATATGTGTACATAGTTTTTTTTCTTCAAGGTTTTTAAGTCGTTTTATTTTCACTTGAAATTTTAGTATGTATTCTTTGATTCGGTTGCTTTTATAAACCAACAAAATGTTAGTGTGTTTTGTTTTGAAGTTGTTGATGGACAGCTGCTTTTCTGTTGTATGCCTGCGTTATTCCTGTGATGCTTTACTCCATTACATGCAGTCGTCTGTAAGGTGCAGTTTAAAAAAAAGAAAAGAAGAAGAAGTATCTTTGGGAGGAAAATGTTTCTTATGTCATGTAAACTAGAATAGAGTCTCAACTGAATACAAAGCCATAGTGGCTGAATTATAATTTTGGAGATTTGTAATCAAGAGTCCATTTTCTGATTTCAACACCTCCATCGTCCTCTTTAATGAGGCCTGAGGTGAGCGTGGGTGGGTGAGTCGGGTGGGGGGGGTTAAGGCATCTTGCACTTTGACATCCAGCCCTTTGTAAGTTGATGTAAAATGTTGTCACTTTTCTACACAGGTGTGCATCACCTCGATTTGTTATGTGGGGGAGAAAAAAAAAAGAAAAGAAATTGTAGCACCAGCAAATTGCCAACATGTTCGCTTTGAAATCTTGTTTTCCAAGACTTGTCTTGTATGTGGGATCTTTATGATGTAGGAGTCACAAGTTTTATTGACTATTGAATGATCACTCCTGTTGTATTCAGTGTTACTTAATGGTTTCCTTGAAAATAAATACATTTTTATACGACTTAGAGCTTCCTACTAATAATTGCAATACACATCCTTGGGTATATTTATGGATAAACAAAGTGAGTTTGAAAAGTTTGCAAACAAAATCCAAATTTAAACTGGATCACACTGTTATCTTCAGCACATTTAGTTTGCTCAGCCGGTGTTTTTTGGTTGACGCAACAAAATTGTTTTTGTCAACGTTCAAGAAAAACTTTTCCAGGAAGATTAAGTTGGAGTGTTAAAAGGTTGGAGTTGTAAAATGACCTAAAACTCCTGTAAATGAGTTACCAGGGTTTTTTTCTAAGACTATCTTAAAAGTGATATTTAATGTCAATATTCAGGTACAATGGTCTCTTTTCTTATTAGTGAACCTAATCGGAGTCTTTTTTTTTTAAGGGCCTATATACCTTTATTTGTAAAGCAGAGGGGGATATGACGTGCAGCAAAGGACTGCAGGCTGGAGTCAAACCTGGCTTGCTGCTGGCCTTGGCCTTCGTACATAGGGCACACGCTCTACCAGGTGAGCTACAAGGGTGCCTCACTCATTTTAGTCTTGTAACATATGCATAAAACTTTAAAAAATGTTTATGAATTTCAAGTAAGAACAACTATAGAGGGATCCTTCTAAAAGGATCATTATTATTGTAATTATTGTAACGAGCAGTAAAAAGCACAAATGGGATTTTAAAAATTAATGATTCTTTTACCAACAAGGACCACGCCAGTATGGATTTAAGTTTTATAGCAGGATCATTGCACGTTATGGATAAGGATGCACTGAGGGATGGAGGGGCAGAGGATGAGAGGAAAAAACAGGGTCGTTGGTAGATGGAGGGGTTCAGAGGTTGACCAGTGTTGGCTGGCGACAGGAAGACAGGAGGGAACCTGGAGGGAGTTGAGACTCTAGTTGGGGAAACCATCTCTCTGTATTTCTATGTATAAGAGCGCCATGATTTTTGTATTTTTGAATGAAGGGGAGAAGAGAAAAGAGGATTTCGAGAGGAGTGATGTGAAAACTGAGTCACAGAGGGAGTGAACAGATAAGGTGTATTGAGGTACTTGAGATACGGAATTGGGATGAGATCAAGGTGTGGTCCTTGTTCCTGAACTAAGTTATAAAACTCAATTTAATTAGGTGTGCTTGTTCCAAGGCTGGCGTTGTGCATGCTCACTAACTGATATCTTATTAGGACACTTGACAGAGTTGGGGCATCATGAATTTAGTTATTTAAACTTGTGCTCTTGTGCTCTTGTGGACCTTTTTGTCAAGTCAAGGTAAATGTTTAAACACGTTGTTTTAACTTTATGACCAGGCCCAACATTTCTTTCCAATTAAAACATTAAGTATGATGTTAGAAAATGAACAGAACTTTGTCGCACTGCAGCAGAAGAGTGACTTAGCACAGCTCTATGCTCTGAAGTTGCACCTTAAAATTGTGTCAAATTAGAAAAAAAGCATGGACTGTATTGTAGTCAAATACATTGTTGCCCATAAAGTTGGAATCGTTTTGTTTTCAGATACATTTTTTATTCCTATTTATACACATCAGGTTAATTGTTGTTTAATTTTCACTGTGGTATGTTTGGGAGAGATTGATCAATGATGTTCTGAGAAGATACACTTTATCTATCAAGAATAAATCACACTGTCACAATCATTTCATGAGAAGAGGTAAAAATATTTTATTCCAATGTTATGGGCAACAGGGTACATATATCTAAATTGAATAACAATCAGCTTTATTGAAAACAAACATGTAAAACCATCACACAGCATAGCACAGCACATTATTTTAATACTTTAAATATAATGGCCACTGACAATCTTTTGTTCTTTGTTAGTTTTGAAAACTAATTATGTTTTAAACACTGACATGATCAATATTTCATGTCAGATCTGTTTAATCTTTTTAGAATATGACTTGTATTAAAATGAGTTTTCTGAGTTTTCTAGTTGCATGTTTTGCAAACATCATAAAGATTGTAAGTAAAGAATTATCTTAAAGTAAGACACAGACAAACTGTGAATGCTTTTATTTAACTTTTATAATCTCAAGACCTAGAATCTACCGTACAGTGCATTTAGTGACACGACATACATTTGTTAATCTGGTGTGACGTTTCCCGATTACTTTGCTTTAAACAACAGAAATAGTAGACAATGCTCTGCCGTGTTCTTAATGTTTAATTTATGTTTAGTTTCTGTGGAAATAACAGAAAAGTTTTATTAAATTTAAATTAAATTTGGTATTTATTTGGTCATCTTGGACCTGAAATATTAAACTATGACTTATGAGTTCTCTTCAGCAGCTTGTCGCCTTGTATAAAGGCGGCCATATAAAAAGGTATTTATATTAAACCTCCAGTGTAACTTGATAGATATACAGTGGCAGTGGCCATCTTTTATTGGTATGTACACAACCTGCCAGACTTTTTATTCAGAGATATGAAAATTACGAGTTGTCCTGATCAGATAACCTGCTAATGTCTAAACCTTTTGTTCTTCCAAGAAATAGGTCATTACCTGATTGTAGGTGTGCACTGAATTACCCTTTCCAGAGGTCATGTGACTCTAAATACAAAGGGGGCCAGTCTTCATCAGACTTATCTAACAGTCACCAGAAGGAAGAATTATTTCAAAACAAAATCACTCTGTTGATAGTGTGAAGATAAGACGTGGGGATAATTAACTGTGTATTTAGACTAAATCCACCCAGTGAAACCCCCCCTGCCCTCATCTATTGGCTGCTGATGGGGGTGGAGGTTGTGGCTCATGAACTATGAAGCATTGCTGGTGTGTTATCGGGGTCGACGTGTATAAAAAAGGTGCTGGCAGGTGTTCTCACACCAGAATAACATTAGATCGATCAAGGATGTGGATACTCTTCTTCTTGAGTGCCTTGTTGGGGGCATTGGGGTCAGAGGAAACCTCCTCTGGAGCAGCTCAGCAGCTTCAGGCTCTCCACTGCCCGCCGTGTGAGCAGATACACTGCTCCACCCGGCGTGCGCTGAAGCTCCAGTGCAAAGGTGGTGTCACGACAGGTGTCTGTGGCTGCTGCCCCGTCTGTGCCAAAACAGCGGGGGAGACCTGTGGAGGAACGTGGGACTATCTGGGCAAGTGTGATGAGGGACTGGTGTGTGTTTACAAGGACGCAGCAAGTGACAAACCAGACGCAGAGCGCAAAGGGATCTGTGAAGCTGGTGAGATTAAAGTTTATAACCTCAATTAGTATCACGCAGGTAGTGTGCCCTGGATTACTGATTATTATAATGTCACAGGGAGCCAAATGTTTTAATACTTTAACCAACAAATTTAAAAATAGATGCAGCAAAGTCTGTATTTTGAATTAAAAAAAGTCACAATTTTACTTCACATATATATATATATTTAAGTTGATGTATCATTATGCTTAATAATTTTCACTACAAGTGCTTTGTATGTCTGTATACATATGTACGTTTCCTTCCTTTTAAGCCTATTTTTGCGCATAATTGAATTTTTTATGCAACTTACATGTTGCAAATTAGATGAGCATCTTTTCATAAAGTAACATGTTGTGAATAGCAGTACCACAACATAAAAATACTCATTACAAGTAAAAGTTCAGAAGCATCATCAGAAAAGTATCACTAAGTATCAAAAATAAAAGTACCTATCATTCAGCATAATTTTACCCATCTGTGTTTTTATATATCTTTTATAATATTGGATTATTATTAGATTAATCAAAATATAAGCTGCTGTATGTATTGTATATGTATGTATATGTATTGAAAAAGAGCTTATTTTTTATATACCGTTGGGTAGTTTAACCCATACAGTGCATGATATTTTGCAAACTGTTTTGTAAAATTTTGATCTGAGACTGTAGCTGCGAAATAAATGTAATATAGTTAACAGTAGCATCAAATGGAAATACTCAAAATTGTACTCATGCATGCTTTGAGTTATAGTATAAGTCATAGTAGTGGGAATGGTGCCTCTGTAGTAAATGTTGCTTATGAGTTGTGAAGACTGATAGCGTGGTCAAGGCTTCCTTTGATTCAAAGGTTTTTGCTAACAGTTAAGCCATAATTACGCCTCTTATCTCTTTGTGGTAAAAAGAGTTGTCACTGTTATTGATATGGTATCAGACGTAGTACGAGATTAGAGATTTTCATGTTTTGTTGATGCTCGGGGGGGGAAAGATGTAAATATAAAAATATCAAAATGTGAATTTCTCATTCAGTGTTTGTTTAAAATGTGTTCCTGTGCAGTGATTCAAACATTGGATCCAGAGAGCTGTCAACCAGAATGCACCCAGGAGTACTGTCAGGCAAACCCATCTAATATCTGCTCTGCCAGGTGAAATAAATTTAATAAAAAATAGATATTTCCTTTAATGTCTCCTCGTGTTGCATATTTAACAGAAACCTGAATTTCCTGATCTGCAGGTTTGTGTCACTGGAGAAGACAGAGTGCCAGGGCTCCTGCCAACACACCTCCTGTTCAAGCTGTCTGCTACTGAAACCCCCATCATGCTCTCAGACCTGCACCAACTCTGATACTTCCTGTCTACAACGCTTTGGGAAGTGTGTGCACAATCACCTGACGACTCATAATCACGTATGCAACAACAACCTACAGGTAGGCGGGAGAAAAGCACTGGAAACTGTTGTACCTTAAAAAAACACTTTAACCCACTAATCAACTACTGTGTTTCTGTCTTTCTTTCTCTGTAGAGTAATCAAGAGGGACATTTTCTGTGTTTGGTCCCAGCTTGTCCAAACACAACCCAGTAACTCCTGATGTGAAAGAGAGAAAACCCACTAGCTCATGTAGCAAAATGGAAAAAGGCAGCTATCTATAAACCTTGTGTATAACTTGAATATTCGTCATCCAACAATCACATTTTGTATGCAATTTAAACCTGAATAAAACATTTTTATGTATATAAATAAATGGTATGTGTGTTGTGTTTGCTCTATGTTGTATCTGGCTGCAGGACCAATTTACTCTCAGGGACACAAAGTTCATGTTTACCTGTGTGTAAACATCTGAAATGATTAGCTATTCTTTATTAGAGCCGGATGGATTCAATAATAAAAATAAATAATAGTGACTTTATGTTTGGAATTAATGAAGCTCCCTAAACAATGTTTTGCACATATCTGGTGTAAGACATAATAAAACAGGTAAGTCCACACAGAAACATCTCAATGGATGGATTGTTGTGACATTCATGTTCCCCTGAGGATAAATCCTTTGAATACTCACGTAGTGACAACATTGCATCAAATGTTCATTTGTTTAATACTTTTGGCTTCGGTATTTAGAGATAATTAGCAAATGTTGGCATGCTAATTAAGATTAATTAACAGGGTAAACATTTTAAACATTATTATCATGCAGTAAAGCCTCACAGAGCGCTCTGTAAACTCCTGGTCTTGTTCGTACATTTAATCTTCTATAAACTCCTTTTTATAGTGAATGTTGAACCATGAAATGAGTGAATCAATTTGGACACTTGCGCTGGAATAAGTAGATTTTAAAGAATAATATTAACCCTGAGGCAGAGAAATTAAATGTAATACTACAGCTACGACAATGTAGTAAATGACACGGTCATATGAGTTCATCCGCGTCTCTTCTAATTCAATTGTTCCCATTTTGGGAGTTTTTTTTTTTTTTTGCTTTACAGAACAAGTGAAGAGTGAAGCGTCTTGAGTCCCCTCTGCCATCGCTGCCCCCCTGACTTTTGATGGTTATTGAATAACAGACAGTTTATGAGGCAGCAATAATGAAGCTTGTACAGAAAGGGAATAAAGTGTGGACCAACAATGGACAGTTTGTTCTGTGTCCTTCGAATGTGAGTCGTTTCTGACGAGGAGAACGGGTTTATCTGAAAGATTTCGCAAGAAGGATACGTTTTTTTTATACCAAAACAAAAGGCCTGTGTTTTCTTTCATCTCCGTTTGACTTGTGAGTCAGTGGCATCATGAAAGCAGAGTGATATCTAAATAATATCCGGTGTTTAATCAGACAAAAGAGACGACTGTGCAGCTCCTTGTCCAGTTTGGCTTGGAAACAAATAGTGCCAGAGGAGGGAATCATAAGGACATTAATAAGAAATAGTGCCTGTGTTGTAAGTTTAATAGACCTTCCATATAATATACATAATATTTAATGCTAACACTTTGTAAACATTTCTAAATCAAGTATTTCATAATTCCAGTTAACTGGTTATATTCCAAATCACAAAATAGCCAAATTTTCTTCCTTTTCTACATTTCTTGTCTATCTATTAGAACGACAGGATCTGTCACCAAAGCAGGCCGCCTCTGTTATCAATCCCATATAGCCGTCTCTTTTTTTTTCTACTGATAAAAACAACAGATAACAAAGGACTGTCGGCGTGCCAGCTGTAATAAATGTTCACCTGTCAGGAGAAACCCATGTTAAAGTCTGAATACAAGACAAAACCCGGGAACAATAGAAAAGTACAAAAGATTACTATGAAGGAGTGACCTTCGAGTAGATTTTGCAGTGTGGGAAGCAGCTGCAGAGATTCCTACATGATTATTCCCTGTGCGTCTGAATAACGTGTGATGTTACAGACCTTTTGAAGAAGCATGACAATCATTTAAAGTCTACCTCAACACTTCCAAGATGTTCAAATCTTAAAAGGGTTTAAATCAACTTTAAATCAAAAGTTCAGTTTTATTCATGTCAAAAATGTAACAAATCTTATGAACCTTTAAAAGGATATAAACGCATATTAGTGATCCACTATTAATTAAATACAATATGTCAGCACAACAGATATGTCCGTCTCATATTCTTCCTTCATTAAACCTAATTATTATATTAAAGTTACACTTAAATCATGAGTTCTAATAATATAAAAGGTCTCTTCTCGTTTATTTCTGAAAAACTAAATGATACAATGTCACATTATTTAAAAGCATTTATATTGAAATATGAGTGTCCGTCTATACGATGAGTTTATGTGCCAGAAATCTTAAGTACCTAAAGGGATAGTTCAGGTGTGTAGAAGTGGAGTTGTCTGAGGTTAGTAGGACAGTGGTCAGTGCACTTCCAGCTTAGAGAAACAGACAGGGCACAGAAGTAGAGCTATGCACTGCTGTGTGTACGTTTTGTTATGAATATTTTCACTTTATCTTACAGCTTTTTTCTTTGACACTAATCGTAGAAGTTCAGTATTCCTACACACGACTGCAGCACACACTGCATTACGCTACAGATCAGCTGCTTAGATCGGAGTTAGAGCCAGCAAAACACAGCATGCATGAACAATCTGCATACTGTACATATAAACGTCTTATTCTATGGTACAAGAACATAATGATTCTCATGTTCAGGTTCATGAAAACAGTTATTTTAGCTCACTAAATCTGACACAGTAGACCTTTAAACAGATAATGTTTGTAATGTTTTTTCTCTGCTTCTGTGCTGGGATCCCTGTCTGCCTGTACAAACTGGGGTTGCACTGACTGCCGTCTACTGTAGGTAACACACTGATTGTGAATAAATACCTCATACAACCTCATTATATCCAAACTATCCCTGTAAGACCTAACAAACCAAAAAAAGGACATCTCAATGTTGATCTACACAACAGGATGTTTACTAAACCATATAAATTACAGATGAAACATTGCATAACATTTTTAAAATGCATAATGGTCTTCGTACCCATTTCAACAAAATGAACACACAAAAGTATCCCAACATCTGCTATTTGAAAATATATGCTATCTCGGAATAACAGTGATTGTAGCTCCAGTAAAGAAAAGAATGATTGCAGAGAGAAAACAGTATAAAGGTGCATAAAACTTTATCTTTGCTCTGGCCTCCAGTCAGTCTCTGATCAGTGGATAATGAACATCCAGGCCGTCTGTCCTGTTATCTTGTCACCTGAACAGTCTGTTCCAGAAGGAGACGAAGGTGGTGGAGTTAAAGGCACCGATGAATATGAGCAGCAGAAGGTAGAGACTCATCATGATGGCAAAATGGTGTCTGAGCAGCCAGGAGGTGCTGCGGGAATGTCTGAAGAATAAAGAAGAAACATACATACATGATCTTTAGGGAATTATCATCACCACTGATCACATCAAACGCTCCTTTGTGTTTAAAATGACATTCATATTGTTGAGTAAAGAAGAAAATTCCACGTAGTGATCCAAACATGCAGAGCGGTTGTTACAAGGTTGCCACTCCTGTTTGCTTAGAGTACATTTAAAGTTTTGAGTTCTGGTCAGCAGCACTAACCCGTTTTCTTATAGTGAATGACATCCTGTTACATGTTCAGTGTTTAACCTACACTAGGAGTAGAAACTAGAGTAAAGAGGCTGGTATCATCAGAAAATAAATGAATCAGTAAAATAAAATAAGTAAATAAAAAAGTTGCATGGCCATTTTCAAAAGGGGCCCCGTTCCCCTCATCTCACGATATCTGAATGAAAATTGGGTTTACATGTACCCATGAGTCTCCTCTTTACAGACATGTCCGCTTTATTTTAATCCCATTCTGCGTTCAGTATACTCGATCGGTGTTCTCAAAAATGTATTTGGATATTTCTTGGAGTCCCTAAACAGCATAAATTAGATATGACTGCCTTACTGTATTCACGTGTTATGATGTTTGTACCCATACAAGCTATTTCATTGTAGCAAGACTGCTTAAAAAACAAAACATTTTTGACCTCACTGTATAAATTCACGTACTGTGACCTCGAAGATGATCACAGTCTCATGAAACTTTACAAGCATGAAAAGGCGTATTAGTATTTACATCCTTTACTCGCAGAGTTACGTTTGACTCGGGAGATTCTTACCTGGACAGGTGCCTCCTCTGAGAGTAAACAAGCAGGTACTTGACACGCAAAAGCTGATTGTTGGTGACTATAAAGTACTTCTGCGGTACTTCCCCTCCCTCGCTGTTCTTTGCTCTTGAGCGCTGACGGTCAATGATTTCAGAATCTGAAATTGGGAATAAGTGGCTCGTTTTACTACGAAGCACTGATTTGTGTTATTCTGTGTGTGCGGTGAGTCGCGTGGTTAACGCACCTTTTTTCTTCACCTGGCACTTAACATCTGGGTGATCAATGACTTCACACAAGGCAACACAGCTGAGCAGTGGACCCAGTAGACTTTCTCGCCAGCCGCTGCTGTGGGGGCTGTAGAGGACAGCCATGCTGAGGTCACTGGTGAGGTAGGTCCCCTCTCCAAACACTGAGTTCTGCACACAAACATGTAGAAATAAAAGAATACCTCAGATTTCCACTCCATCCTTGAGAAATCTCTGCACTACAACACTTGACAGCTCCATGAAATCTTGTTTATTATATAACATAAACAGCAGAGACTGTAGTAACCTTGTTGAGGTGACAGTGTAGTCCATTGTGAATAATAGAGTGAAAGTTTTCCAGGCGGCTCCCGTGGAATGCGTAGAAGACGTCTCTGCCTGCCCTCGTCTTCTCGAACCTGGCGTTCATCTGATCACAGTACTCGAGCTCAAACAGGAAGTCTGGCACAGGCGCAGAGATCCCTTCGTTTTCTGTCAGGTTACAGAGCTTGGCGTACTGGTAGACAACAGAGAAACACTGTAAACAAAGATCCACTTTCCCACTTTATTTTTATTTTATAAGATGCGAGTGGAAGGAAAAAAAAAAGACACTGTGCTTTATGTTTTTAGACTCGTGGTCATGCACCTCATCTTTCTGTAGTGTCTTCACAGCAAAACTCTTTGAAGAGAGAATCCAGTGTGTGAGAGCCAGATGATGATCTCCCTCTCTGGGTCGGAGTCTTACCAACTCTCTCACACCAGGCAAAGACTTCACGTCTGCCAACTAGAGAAGAAAACACACTTAATTTGATCATATTGTCACAACAGAAGTAAGCAGTTTTTGACTTGTTAGAGGTGTGCTCATTGCAAATGCCCTTAAATGATAAAATACCACATAACACACATGAATCTCTGAACTTATAAGATCTCAAACCTTTGAATCTTCATTTGTGATGTTTTTATTGTAAACAAATTAATGTACTTTCAGTGTTTCTCACCAAAATTCATTGTTTCTATATTTAAAATATTTACAAAGCTATTTTAATGTTTTGAATCTCCATGTTGTCTTTTTTATTGACACACTGTTACCTCTAGCAGCACATTACTGCCACCAAGTGTATGTAGCGTAACATATATGCCACACTAGAGGGTGTAAAAAACGCTTTTGACTGTCACTATATCTTACCAGCTCCTCAAAGTCCTTATTGTCACCGCTTATGTATCGCGGAGGGAAAGGTCTGAGCAAAGAGTCTCTCTTGTAGTTCTGCACAGCGGCGACAAACAGGCTGCAGCGGAGGTCTGCTGCTACCGGGTCTCTGTGCAGACAGGAGCACACCAGCTCTCTGACCGCCTCAGGTGGGAGCGGTGGCTGCATTCCCAGCACTGCAGACGGAGAGGTGATAAGATAGCAGAGAGGTGAGCACAGCCAAAAAAATGAAGTTAGCTGATAACAGCACAATAAACACCTCATGACAAAATATATTAAGGTTAAAAACTGGAATATGTTCCCCCTAATGATTATTTTTGTTATATTTTCCAGTGTGTAGGATTTAGTGGCACCTAGCAGTGAAGTTGCAGATTGCAACAAAATAAATTCTCTAGGACTCTCGTAGGTGTGAATGTGAGAGGGAATGGTTGTCTCTCTCTGTGTGCCCTGTAATGAGCTTGTGACTTGTCCAGGGTGTATCCCGCCTCTCGTCCAAGATGAGGATAAGCAGTTACAGATAATGGATGGATTATCACTTGGTCTTTAAAATACACGCGTAGAAATAAAAACCCATCATAGTCCAAAATTTCCAAATCATCTTCTCTTACTTTGAAGGTAGTTTATTATAATATTTACATTTATATTTTACTGATGCACCATCAAATATAAGATTGTTTTTGGGGTGAAGTGCTATCAAAATTCAAACCTGGCTCAAATCTTTTGTGCAGACTAGAATTTCACTAATTCCCAGGCTGAGAGAGAGAGAGAGCAAACAGAATTTAATTTAATACCACTGACATATTTTATTTTGAGTGTAATATGTATGTATAACGTAGATAGATAGATCGATAGATAGATAGATAGATAGATAGATAGATAGATAGATAGATAGATAGATAGATACTTTTAGTAAGCTGATTTCTTTCCGTGTGCTTTATGTCTTAGATGCAGACAAAAGGTCTTTAAGGGTAAATAATAATAAATAAATAAAAAAACACACTCCCTGCATGCCTGTATAAAACTTATGATCTAATTATACAGATTTTTCCACAAAGACACAAGCTCAGCAAGATACTCGATGATGATACAGTGATACATGCATGATTATTTAAGCCTCCCCACACACACCAATAACTATTTATACTGTCGTACTGTACGTATCATGTCAAGTCAACTTTATTGTCAATGCTGCTATATGTAATTTAGTTTCCCTCTTATCCCAAACAGCATAAACATGAAATATAAAATATAAGCAAAAGATGTAAAAAAAATATAAGATAAAAATATACAAATCTAAAAGCTAAAAGACATGGCACAGTGTAAACTGAGTTATTAGTATAATATAACAGTATAAGTATGGTAATATGGCAGTATGGACAGGATTTACAGTATATATGCACAATCAAAAATGAAATATGTAAACAGTTACATGTATCATGTATATGCAGTTATCATATGCCAGCATTTATACTGCACATTCATGCTGCTAATGCTGTATATATCCCATTTATACCTGCACAATACTCATATATCCTGCACATACTCCTGCACAGATGCTAAACTGCATTTTCTGTCGTCTTACATTGTGCAATGACAATAAAGTCGGCTCTGATCTGATCTAATGTTTGTGACTGATTGCCTCTTGGTAACATGAAACACAGTCCGGAGACATTTCCTGATTGAGCAGCTCAGGTAACTAGCTCAGGTTAGCCTCTTCTACTAATTTAGCCGCAGCCAAGTTGCTTCAAACGTCCTAGTGTAACTTTTATGGTCGACGCAGAGACAACAGCTGACACTTGGACGCATAAAGCCCCTCATACTACACTAAACTAGTCCTTGTAGTTGGTTAACTAGTCCCTGTTAACTAGCACAGGGAAGCAACGTCAGCTAACATTAGCTGAGCTACAACAAGTGAATATATCTGTCGTTACCGGTGACAAATACAGCGCCATCACACTGATGTGAGATCCTGAGGGGGTCAGGAGGACACACCTGTGGCGCACAGACCTGTATCTGCTCACACACAGCTAGTTTTAAGTGATTATTCGTCGTTACCTTCAGTCTCGCTCAACTCATAGCACTGCAGGAACAACTAACGCTAGCTGTGGAGGAGCTGCTGCTGCGTTCAGGGGCTGTTAAAAAAAACGGAGACTCTCGTGTATGGACGACAAATGCGTAAACATTATCAGATATATTAGCGAGTGGACAGGTATAGGAGATCGTGTCAGTGATTGTATACAGGGGAAGGATCGATAGGTGTTTGGTGTGCATTTTTTATCTTCATTCTACTACTGAAACAACAATGTTGGGAAATTTACGAGGAGCCGTGAACGCCGCTGCCCAGAGCAGAAAATATTTAAAAGATTTTCTGCCTCACAGAAAGTGTAAAAAAACAAACCAAGAGAGCATTATAGAGAAAGAAAGAAGGCACAAACATGCATACATGCATCACTGTGTCATCATCAAATACATTGATAAGGTTGTGTCTTTGTGGCACCACTTTTTCTTGCACCCCAAGACAAAAAGCACAGGGAAAGCAATCAGCTTGTTACAGAGTGTGTTATACATCCTATTAGTATTATTACAGTCCAGTCAAAATAAAATGTGCCAATGGTTTTAAAGTGTAACTAAACCACCACATTATGTTAGCTCTCTTTCTCTCTCAGCTTGGGAATCAGTGAAATGTATTCATCTGATGATGATGACCTAAAAACTACTAAACTATTATCAGCTTGCTAAAATAATTTCCCTTCAGGGATCAATAAAGTACTCTATCTATCTATCTATCTATCTATCTATCTATCTATCTATCTATCTATCTATCTATCTATCTATCTATCTATATAAAACATGTCAGTGGTATTAAAATGTAACTAAACCCCCAAATTCTGTTTGCTCTCTCTCTCTCTCAGCCTGGAAATTAGTGAAATTCTAGTTTGCACAAAAGATTTGATCCAGGTTTGAATTTTGACAGCACTTCACCCTAATTATCTTAGATCCGATGGCATGTCAGTTTAGATTTGGATTTTAAAACTCAAGCAAGCATCAGCAAAATAAGATGTTTTAAAGCCTACAAAGCTACAATGGCTATTACCTACATTCAGAAAAAGGCCTCGATAAGTCAAACTTATTGTCACCTCACATACTGTATACCTGCACAGACAAATCAACTCAAACCTTCAAGGGGACAGGAACGGCGAGGGGGAAGTAGAAGAGTGCTAACGGCAGGGGGGGCCTAGCTGGGGTGGAAGGTGAGGGAAGGACAGAAAAGACAAAAGTGAGAAATGCTGTTACACCCAGACAGAAGCGGTAACGGCGGAACCCACCCGCAAAGCCGGGGACGAAGGGCAAAAGGAGACACCACCCTGGGACAAGTCGCCGGGGCCCCTCAGCACAAGGGCAAACAACACCAGCTAGAAGCACATTACGTGCCAACAAGTGTAATGTAGCAGTAACCGTACGCATACCATATGCAAACACTAAGAAGGGGATAAAAAAAAAACACCCATTTCCCGGTCGCAGCTTTTTCGGTGTTTGACGGTCCGTGATAAGCTATTGAGCCCCCATCAGCTTCCTTCCACAAGTCCCTGATTGTCGTCCTCCCACAGCATTGCGTCCACAAACCAAACTAACACGAGAAGCATAACACCTCTCTATTTGTGGGTGCAGCTTAGAGTATCAGCAGGGGAGGAGAAATAGTCTCGAGGGCAACGAAGCTCTTCCTCATCTCATTAGTCAAAAGCCTGTCACCATTTTCTCTCGCACGCAAGACGTGCGCGACCTAGAGGTACAGGGGCCAGCCATCTAATAAATTCCACTTACAAAAAAACAAAAACAATAAAGATACTGCAAAGTACCCCGGACGAAAAGGCAACAAGTCCTGTGCCATCTAGCTATACCCGGTTTCTCTCAAATAGTGAACTTGACATGCTAGGAAAGCACTAGACTCAGTTCACCCAACACATGCTAGGGGTAGGGCCCCACAGCCCACATACTCTTGTGTCAACTCTGCATCGATTGCCCTCTGAACTAACTGCCTTCACTGCCACCTTGCGACCGTCCAACTCCTCAACTTCACCTGACCCTTCCCACCCCCAACGCAGCCTCATCAATGGTCTTGCAGCAAGCAGGGGCAATCGCTTGCTACGTTCCACTTTTTTCCTGCTTCACTTGCCACTTTTTTTAACTTCCACCAAACGCTTCCCCATTCAACCACAAATTCTTTTCCCAGCTCCCTGGCCCCGTCGGTGCTTTCCCGCATCTACTAAAAAACGCAATCGTAACGTCTTTCAGTCCCTTCTTTCCCAACTTTGCACTGATTGCACTTGCAAACAGGAACTAAGCGGGAACACGGTTAGAGAGGCTAACGTGGACGCTAAGAGAGAACTTCACCACACAAACGAACGTCTAGAGACTAGGTGAGCACAGCCAAAAAAAAATGAGGTTAGCTGAAACACACAATAAAAAACCAAACAAAAAAACAAAACCCTCAATGTGATGACAAAAAATATATTAAAGGTTAAAACTCGGAATAATGTTCCGTTCCGTTCCCATGGTTCCGGGTCCCTTTCCTTCCCCCCCCTGTTAACATGTTCCCCCTAATGATAATTTTTGTTATATTTAAAAGGTTCAGTGTGTAGGATTTAGTGGCACCTAGCAGTGAATTGCAGATTGCAACAAAATAAATACTCCGTACTCTGTTTGTGATGTGAGAGGGAATGGTTGTCCTCGCTGTGTGCCCTGTGATGAGCCTGCGACTTGTCCAGGGGTAATCCTGCCTCTCGTCCAAAAGATGAGTTAAGCAGTTACAAGATATGGATGGATTACGTTTGATCTTGGTAAAATACACACAGTTATAGAAATAAGAAAATACCCATACATAAGAAAAACCCATCATAGTCCAAAATTTCCAAATCATCTTCTCTTACTTTGAAGGTAGTTTATATAATATTTACATTTATATTTTACTGATGCACCATCAAATATAGATTATTTTTGGGGTGAAGTGCTGTCAAAATTCAAACCTGGTCAAATCTTTTTGTGCAGACTAGAATTTCACTAATTCCCAGGCTGAGAGAGAGAGAGAAACAGAATTTAATTTAATACCACTGACATATTTATTTTGACTGTAAATGTATGTATAAATAACGATAGAATAGATAGATAGATAGATAGAGATGATAGATAGATAGATAGTAGATAGACAGATAGATAGATAGATTCTTTGAGTAAGCTGGATTTCTTCCATAATACAATAATAAATTTAAAAAAACACCACTCCCTGCATGCCTGTATAAAACTTATGATCTAATTATACAGATTTTTCCACAAAGACACAAGCTCAGCAAGATACTCGATGATGATACAGTGACACGCATGATTATTTAAGCCTCCCCACACACACCAATAACATTATACGTCGTACTGTACGTATCATGTCAAGTCACTTTATTGTCAATGCTGCTATAGCACAGACATCATAGCAACAGTATAAACATGAAATAATAAAATATAAGCAAAAGATGTAAAAAAATATAAGATAAAAATATACAATCTAAAAGCTAAAAGACATCGTGTGACAATATGGCACAGTGTAAACTGGAGTTATTAGTAATATGGTAATATGGCAGTATGGACAGGATTTACAGTATATAGGCAAAATCAAAAATGAAATATGTAAACAGTTACATGTATCATGTATATACAGTATCATATGCCAGCATTTATACTGCACATTCATGCTGCTAATGCTGTATATATCCATTTATACCTGCACTATACCTGCACTTATGCTTAGATGCTAAACTTGCGTCTTACATTGTGCAATGACAAAAGTCGGCTCTGATCTGATCTAATGTTTGTGACTGATTGCCTCTTGGTAACTGAAACACAGTCCGGAGACATTTCCGATTGAGCAGTCAGGTAATAGCTCAGGTTAGCCTCTTCTATAATTTAGCCGCAGCCAAGTTGCTTTAAACGTCCTAGTGTAACTTTTATGGTCGACGCAGAAACAATAGCTGACACTTGGACACATAAAGCCCCTCATACTACACTAAACTAGTCCTTGTGTTTGGTTAACTAGTCCCTGTTAACTAGCAAGGGAAGCGACGTCAGCTAACATTAGCTGAGCTACAACAAGTGAATATACTGTCGTTACCGGTGACAAATACAGCGCTATCACACGATGTGAGATCCTGAGGGGTCAGGAAGACACACCTGTGGCGCACAGACCTGTATCTGCTCACACACAGCAGTTTTAAGTGATTATTCGTCGTTACCTTCAGTCTCGCTCAACTCATAGCACTGCAGGAACAACTAACGCTAGCTGTGGAGGAGCTGCTGCTGCGTTCAGGTGCTGTTAAAAAAACGGAGACTCTTGTTTGGACGACAAATGCGTAAACATTATCAGATATTAGCGAGTGGACAGATGGAGGGTCGTGTTAGTAATTGTTACAGGGGAAAGATCGATAGGTGTTGGTGTGCATTTTTTTATCTTTTCTACTACTGAAACAACAGTGTTGGGAAATTTACGAGGAGCCGTGAACGCCGCGCGCCAGAGCAGAAAATATTTTTAAATTTCTGCCTCACAGAAGTGTAAAAAAAAAACCAAGAGAGCATTATAGAGAAAGAAAAGAGGCACAAACAGCATACATGCATCACTGTGTCATCATCAAAACCTTGATAAGGTTTTTCTTGGCACCACTAGACAAAAAGCACATCGGAAAGCAACAGCTTGTTACAGGGCTGTGTTATACATCCATTAGTATTATTACAGTCCAGTCAAAATAAATGTGCCAATGGTTTTAAGGTGTAACTAAACCACCACATTCTGTAGCTCTCTCTCCTCAGCTGGGGAATCAGTGAAAGATTCATCTGATGATGATGACCTAAAAACCTACTAACTACTATCAGCTTGCTAAAGAATTTCCCTTCAGGGATCATAAAGTACTCTATCTATCTATCATCTATCTATCTATCTATCTATCTATTATCTATCTATACTATCTATCTATCTATCTATCTATCTTATC